>NC_135861.1:4099886-4152386 GCF_031162955.1 Sander vitreus | reverse complement strand
CCTGGATAGGTTAAAAAAAACCCTGCTCTGGGTTGTTTGCATTTATTTAAACCAATCACAATGGTGTTGGGCGGCACAAAGCTCTGGACGCTGGAAAAAATAGTCTCGGGAAGAAACTTGTTTTGGTGGAACATTTGCACCCCGCAAAAGAAAACTGTACACACAAAACAGTAACGTGAGCTATATAAATTAGCTATATGCATGGTTAAACGTCATTTGCTCTTTCCAGTGAATGGGCGTGTGTACTTCGTCCAAACCAGTCCTCTGATATTGGTCCCCAAACGACCCAGTTAGATAGTAAAAACGTATTCTTTGAAAATCTTTACAATCATTCCCCGAAAGAACCAAGCAGGCCTGCCTTGTTGCACGATCCAAATTGTCTTCAAAACTAGTGTGTAACATTAGCTTGCTGGCTCAGAGGTTCCGGTTGCGGTTGCTATCCGGTAGCAGCAAATGATGAACCGGTAAATGAACCGTCGTCGATCTCTACTATGCCATCCCAGCTACTGTAGCGCAATGTTTCTGCTTCAGCACGACTAGGATATGCCAACTTTTCAACTAAGTTTGAAATGAGATTCGGTATCGGTGAAATCTGTGTATTTTATGAGTTGGACTTTTGTGACATTACCCACCGCAGGGGTCGGGGTCATCACTCCTCAACACCCAGGAATGTTTTAGCAGCCAAATTGTTAATTTTAAAGTATTTATAGAACTATGGAAATCCCAGTCAATAATTCTGGTCAATGATGAATATTTGTTTGTTTATTTGGATCCCCATTAGCTTTAGCATAAGCTAGAAGCTATTCTTCCTGGGGTCCTGCAGTTTATGTTGTGACAACACAATTTACACAATAACATTAAACACAATACATGCACATTAGACATTACATCACATTACACAAACACTACACAAAGTACAACTCATATATAGCTGCAAAATTACAGCTGACGCAATTAAACAAAAAGCAAAGAAAAATAGACATTACACAACTCCGAATGAATCTATATCTAAATAGCTGATAATAAAAAAGCTGATGTAACTAACTCACTACACAGAGTTAGTATTAGATACTGAAGTTTTTTTAAGTGAGTGTTTTGTTATTTAATATGATTCGGGAGTAGGTTCCATTCACACATTGCTCTGTATGTGACCGAACGTTGAATTGATTTGGTTTTTGCTTTAGGTAGAATAAGAATCTGGATAAAAAGGCCACTAAATAAGTTAAAAAAAAAAAAAAATGAATGCAATGTGTTTTTGCTTGTATTAAGTATAAAAAAAAGCAACGCTAATGCCAGTGGAACAAGTAACAATTCACTTGGTAAAATTTTTTGAAATAAGATATAATCTTGAAACATGATTCATCTTTTACAAATAACACAGCAGCTTAAGAACCTTAGGATGTCAAAACAAAGCTTGTTTCATCTGAGATAGGACTCAAAACAAAATGTTTAAAGACTTTCACTTAACAAGATATTTAACATGCATCGTCTAAAAACGTCCATATCTGACAGAAATATTACTTGTTAGATGATTGTGTCTTAAATTAAGTTATTATTAGATATTTTGACTAGAAATTAGATGAATATACTTGGGAAGATTTAGTTTTTTAGCGGTGTATGGCTGATTAGCATACTTACCAACTTCCAGACATCATAGCTTAAATCAGGGGTCTTAAACGTTTTTCAGGCCAAGGACCCCTTAACTGAAAGACAGACAGAGCAGAGACCCCTACTACATGAAGTTGCATGTTAAACTGGGCCTACAATAACGTGTAGGGCAGCCTAAAGCCTGTGCTTTTTTTGCATAGAATATTAAGCTATTCATTTTTATAAAATCATGCCAACAATTAATGTGGCACACATCTAGTGACTACCTTGACTATATAGGCCAGTAAACAGTGGGAATTTATATTTGCAAATACTGTAATATGTTGTATTCATGTTTTTTGAAATAAAAAAAATAAAAAACTTTTAAAATTAACAATAATTTGGAGGTATTGACTCTGAAGACCCCCTAAGGGTCCCAGACCCCCTGTTGAAGATCCCTGGCTTAAATGATGCCAATAAATCACCCAGAGTTCACTTAACCCTCGTATTGTTATCAAGCATAAAGTAGCCTCTTAATGATTACCCAATTGTATGTTATATCTTTTTAGCCAACTTCATAAGCTGTTACCACTAGTTTTACACTGCTTTATGGAATTGGTGTTGAATAAACATCATTTACATGAAATTATTGGTCATTTTTGAGTAAAATGAGCAGAAATTAGGAATTATCTTGACTAATAGTTAAGGTTAGAGAAACAGATGTTTAAGGATGAGCACAGATTTTTACCCGGGTAGACCATAAATGTAGTGATCATAAATTAGCGGATGTAACCATCCATGTTATTTTTGGGAAATTTGGTTGAAAAGAAAGCCATATTTCTGATGTAGAAACTTTGAAACAGTGATGGTCATGCAGAGAACAGACTGGATGATTGCAGTGATGAACTGGATCAGCAGCTACTGAGGCAGGTTGAGGCAGGTTGAGATGGGTTGAGGTGGGTTGAATTCCCTCAGCTGGCTCACAAACACAGTGTTGTTGAGCATGGCGACTGATGTTGAGTTCAGTGTTGGGGGGGGGGGCTCCTCCTAAAGTCCATCCATCAACTTAAAGTACATTTTGGTAATAACACTTCTGTACTTCTTTACTTATTAATTTATTGAAAAGATTTCTGGTACAGGATATACAATCCTCTATCCCAGACTCTAAAAGACACAAAACAAATATATATATACATATACATTCACACATGCTTTATTGACAATAATAATAATAATAGAGCTGCGGATTAGGATTCAACTATCACATCAATTACCAATTATTTTCATAATCGATTAATTGGTTTGAGTCATTTTTTTTGATTCCAGCTTCATTAAATGGGAATATTTCTTAGTTTCTTAACTCCTCTATGACAGTAAACTGAATATATTTGAAAACAACGCTTGGAGACATCATCATCTTGGGCTTTGGGAAACACTGACATTTTATAGACCAAACAATTAATCGAGAAAATAATCAACAGATTAATCGACAAGGAAAATAATCGCTCGCTCCAAGAGGTCAGCCATAGACTGTTTTAAAGAGAAATGTTTGTGTTCAGTGCGGGGGGCCTGTGTCAGGTCCTCAGGCAGGGTGTTTCATACTTGGGGCATAAATACAGAGGGCAGCCGCTCATGCTTTAGAGCAGGGGTGTCAAAAATACGGCCCGCCAAAGGGTCCAATCAGGCCCACTGGATGACCGCGCAGTGTGAAGTGTGAACATTGCTGAGAAGTAATTAATTCCATTTCCACATTTACCACTTTAATCTCAGAGAATATCCGAGTTCTTTTTTGTTAATTTACAACTTTAATCTTAGAAATATTGAGTTTTTTTCTCTGAATATTACCCCTCTCTCCCGGGTCCGTAAAATTATTTGTTTCCCTACAATGGCCAACATCAAGCTGACAAGAAACTCTGTGGCAGATAAAGTTTCTGATCTTTCTGGAGTGGTTTACTGGTCTGGCCCACTTGAGATCAAATTAGGGGGATGTGGCCCATGAACTAAAATGACTTTGACACCCCTGCTTTAGAGTTAGTACGAAGGATGGTTCAAAGAACTCTGTCTGTGGACCTGATGGTTCTTGCTGGTTTGTGTGTAATGAGTATGTTGTTTTTATATACTGAGGTGCAAGGCCAATTATAGTCTTGTCTTTATGTTCCAGAGAAGACGTATGATTCTGCTTCTCACTGATCATAAAAAGACTGACGTGCTACCTGTTTGGCATTCATTCTGACAGCAGACAAATAGTCTTGTTTTTCTTGTGTGTGTGTGTGTGTGTGTGTGTGTGTGTGTGTGTGTGTGCGTGCGTGTGTGCACGTGTGTCTATACATGCATGTAAATAGTGATACAAAGCGCATGGAGGAGCTGTTCACCAAAAACCAGCAGATGAAAGAACAGCAGAGATTACTCATTGAGAACATCAAGACACTGGAAAACAGGTACTGATGTTACATTCTGCTTTTGTCTTGCATTTGGTTTACAACATGTAAACTAATGGTCATACCAGACCAAGTAGCTGCAAAGCCCCTGAGTGTATTGAACTGAGAAATGGGTGTGGCTGCGAATGAACTTAAACTTTTAATTTGATGGTAATAATGGTGAGCAAACACTAACACATATTGGAATGGTAGCACAAGTAGAGAAGAGCAAACAGTATAATGTCAGTAACACAGCAATATCGATTTAAAGTTTGCTAAGATAGTTACCACAAACGACTAGTCATACTGGAGCAAGTATGTGTGGCATAAAGTCAGTGTGTTGAATTGGATGGTTCCACACAACACTCTTCACAAGTAAAATAAATGATCATTTCACTTCTTTCATGGAATTTGGGTGTTTTATTTAATTTTATAGCATTTGAAAAGAAATTGATAAAAGAACGTTGAAAAAAGTGACAAAAATGTCAGAAAGAAAAAAAAAGCGCGGAAAAAAATCGACAAAAACATCAGAGAAAGTGACAAAAAGGTTGGCAAAAACGTGAGGGAAAGTAACAAAAAGGTTGCAAAAAGTGAGAAAAAAACAAACGAGAAAAGCAACAAAAGTGTCGCAAAAGACGACCAAAATTTTTACATTTTTGACCCAGAAAAACAAAAAGTTGCATGATCAACGGGAGGACAACACAAGGGTTAAGCAATGGTGCAATTAAATAACTAATGCACCGTTTCATTTATCAAAGGTGCTGTAGAATGTGTTATTTCTTCTCTCAAAAGTAAGCAGTTTGGCTTTAATTGATTGTTAAATGTGTGTTTAATGTGAACATTTATCATTTTTGATTGATGTTTCTGACGTTGTGTAGGCTGAGGGCGGGGCTGTGTGACAGATGTACAGTAACTCAGGAGGTCGCCAAGAGAAGACAGATGGAATTTGAAGCCTCGCAGATACAAAGCCTCCAGCACATCGCCCTACTGGGTATTCTGTTTATGTCTGTCTGTCAAATCAGTAAACCAACCTTCTAGTCATTCCTCATCCATAACTTGTCTCTTATGTGTCATATAAGTCTTGCATCAGTACCAAAACATTTTCTTTCTCCATTCAACTCTTCTTTGACTTCTGGCACCCTTCTACCCATCTGTGTTGTAGCGGGGGAGATGACCAACATGAAAAAGGAGAACAAGAGACTTAGAGATGAGCTCAGGAATTTAAGAGCAGCACTCAAGTGAGTATATGGTGTTATATTAGAAAGTTTTAGGATGATTCAACTTCATATGATAGATAAGAAACCGTTATTGTCATTATATTACAATGAATTCAACAGAAGTGTGGAGCAGTGCTTAAAACTTGTAAGGGTTAGGGTTAGGAGTTGGGGGTTAGGGTTAACTTTTAAGTTAAAAGAATCAGGCTTCTATCTAGAGGAGACTCTAAACAAGTTATTCTTAATGTTGAGTACATGTCTGTTATTACTCAAAGTATTTTGCAGTATTGCATATTGCATTTTGCCCGTATGACAAACATCATAACAAGCATTCAAAGAGGCGCTCCATGACAACTCTGAGGAGTTGATTGTGATCTACCTGAGAGCGATTTCTCACACAGCGACCATGCAATTGTGTTTGTGTAGCAGAGCTCCCAGTGACCACTCCTCCAATAGGAGCACCACCCCAGACGTCAAACCAACCAGCCCCCCTGACTATTCCCCCTGCTCTGGACCGGACGCCCTCCTCGCTATGGCAACTAGCAGGGCCAGTAACCAGCCAGCAGGTGGCAATGTTGCATTGAAAACTGAGGCCAACCAAAGAACTGAAGGTGAGGATGAGGAAGAGCTGGGAGTTTGTTTGTTTGTTGATTATCATTCTCGCCTTCTTACAGAAGTTCACGTCTGTGTTTCTGATCCAACAGAAAGTGTACACAGACAATTGAGAGGGATGAACGGAAGCCAATTTGTAAGTTTCTAAATCAACTAACTCTCAAAAGCATACCTATTAAAATGCAGTTGTTAACCATGTCTCTGTTGCATGCGCATGTCAACGAAATAATGTAACATTTGGGGAAATACTAATATTTTCTTTTTTGCGGAGAGTCAGATAAGAAGATCAACACATCTCTCATATCTGTCCTTTAAATTTGAAGCTGTGGCCAGAAGGCAGTTAGCTTAGCTTAGCATAACGATTGGAAACAGGGGGAAACAAAAGGGAAACAAAGGTTTAACAACCCCCCCCCCCCACCCCCCCCCCCCCAAAAAAAAATAACATCCACCTACCAGCACGTCTAAAGCTCACTTATTAATATGTTATATCTTGTTTTTATTAAATCCTCAAGTGTAAAGACTCCAACGCTAGCTAACACTGACTGAATGCTGTCAAGTAGCGTTGTAAGTGTAGCATAACCATGGTAACTGAATATGCTCTATTATGACAGTAAGTACCGTCAAGCCTTAGTCTTAGGCAAGGAGACAACGCAGAAGCTTTACGAACGCTCCGAAAGTATCCCGAAAGTAAATATGGACAAACTTGAGTTTGAAACTTGAGGTAGTTTAGGAAACCAGGCACTGGTCTTTACGCTAAGGTTTTTCAGCTTTTCAGCTGTTTCCAAAATGTCAAACTATTACTTTAATTTGTATAGCCACATATATGGTCATTTTCTTTTTGTTTCTTTGTCCCTTCTCCACTCTCAAAGGAGTCATACAAGCCTCTTTCCTGGAAGACGGAACATAATGTAACCCGTGGTGTAGAGAGAAGGTGAGACAAAGGGACATAGGACTATATGAGAGTATGGAAGTGTGGGACAGTGAAATGACAAATCAGTGATTGGGTGTGCTAAGATATATAACCAAAGATTAAAAAAAAACAAATTGTCTTGGGAACTAAAAGAAGAACAATCAAAAGCCACTACTCAGCTTCAATCGCTCATATTAAACATTTCCAAATGATTTTGTATTCCCTTACACTACTTGTTACTGAAAAAAGTAATCATATTATTGTTACAAAGTAATACATTACTGCCCAACACTGTGGCCCCAATGACCTGCACTGACATTTTAACCTCTCCCTATCTGCCTCGCTTCTGTTTCACATAACTTAGAGCTCAGAGTGTTGAGGAACTGGACCAGCGATCCTTTATCCCTCATCAAGCTCTCCTTAAGAACTTTTCTTTCTCAACCGGTGGAGAAGTGACCCCCAGCAGACATGTGCTCCATTCTCCTGTCCCCTGCCGTCCTCAACCAACCAAGAGCAGCCCTGCTACTGTCAATTGGCCCTTTTCTGAATCCTCTGACTTGGTTAATCCAGCTGCTTCAGCGACCAGTCTGGTGGTGCAACATTCTTCCAAACCAAACCTGCTACACTTTCCCAAACTGATCCCAACTAGCCAACATACCAGCTCTAGAAGTCAGGTTTCTGGGTCTCCCTGGCACAAGCAGAGTACCCATCAAGCCCCTGCCAAAGAGCCAACTGTGGTGTTCAGGTTGAGAAGTCTGATAGAGCAAGATGTCAGAGATGTAGAGCGTCAAACTAAGCCCCAGGAGAAAAAGGACATCCCACCATTGGGGACCGAGAACGTCTCTGGAGAGCTTAGAGAGGCATTTGATGGGCCTCTGGACCTTTCGGATCATGGAAAGTCCAAATCCAGCCAAATGCCAACAGATGATTCACCCTTAGCCTTACAAACTGGAGAGAGAGTACAGAGATGTCCTGACAAAGATGGGGAGGCAAATCCACACAGACCAGTATCATCACCGTCTCCTGTCGTCCCTCCCTCCGGCCCCTCTATCCCACCAGTCAATCAACAAGAGGAAGAGTCTGCCAGTGACCATAACCACAAGGTAACTTTTTTGGCAATAAGATTAAAAGACATGGGGGTAATGGTAAAGAGGGGACAAACAGGGTTCATGGTATGATAGCCTCGCATTACTAGACCTATCTCCACAGCGCTGCAGAGGAAGGTCTGGTCCCTCCACACATACATTCCTGGATAGGAGAAAAATTGGTCAGGGGTTGTTTGCATTTCGTTAAACCAATCACAATCGTCTTGGCCGGCGCTAAGCTCCGGACGCAGCGACGGTGGCTCTGCATAATGGTTTGCAAAATTTTGTCCACAGCAATCCCCCGATGGTTAAACGTCATTTCCCTTTTACCAGTGTATCACCGTGTGTACTTCGTCCAAACCAATCCTCTCATATTGGTCCTCAAACGACCCAGGTAGATAATGAAAACATATTCTTTGTAAATCTTTACAATCATTCCCCCAAAAGAACCAAGCAGGCCTGCCTTGTTGCACGATCCAAATTTTCTTCAAAACTTTTTTCATCACATTTTCAGCATGTAACATTAGCTTGCTAATGTTACATGCTCAGAGGTTCAAGTTGTTGTTCCTCGATGCGACCGGAGTTTAACGTAAACACAAAGAAAGCGGAAGGTGAGGGACAACTGACGGGACATCCGGTGGAACTGGCGGCACCGGAACTATCTGGTAAATGATGTTGATCCAGACTAATGGTATGATGGTCCTGTCACAGCAGGTAATCAAAGAGCAGGAGCAGAAAGAGGAGGCGAATGGGAAGACAGACCAATGCGGGAACGGGAAGAAGGTGCCTGTCCTCACTGTATCATTACGCCCAGGTGAAGAGCTCAGATTCACATGTGTCTGTGTGTATGCATCCATATAAACCTACTGTGTACAGGTGAATAATACTTACTGGTGTCATGTTTCTGTAACAGTAGTGGCGCTGGAGACTATGAATTCTGCTCTGCAGAAATCCTTACTATCAAGTGGCAAGGTACGGTAATTCAAGCCACTAAATCAGATACAGTTTGCTTTGTAAGCATTTGTAAATATGAGCTGTTTCTAGTTTATTTTCACTTGCTTCCTTTGCTTCATCGCAGTCATCGTCGCCAGCAGCTGAGCCAAGAAGCAGCTCAGATGAGCGGGATGAGGACGAGAGTGTGTCAGGACAAGAAAACAGCCAGGGCTGCAAGAGAAAGAGGGCATCTGTGGAGACAGAAACCGACAGAGACTCAGAAACAGACCGTAGGCATCAGCTCACATTCAGCTCACATTTCAAGTCATTTTGTGTCTTTCTTTCTGTCTCTCTTGGGTGTGGTCAAAATCTGTTGTTCCAATGTCTAGTATTTTAATCCACACAACCAACTCTGTAATCACACAAACGTCTTGATGATGTGCACACATCTCTACCATCCCACATAAATAAAACGCGGCATTTATATTTAACGTAAACAGATGGGGACCGATCTTCTTAACTAACTCTTGTCAAGAAAGAAAAGAAGCGCATTTCAGTCAAACTGTTCTTTTAGATTGCTTAAACTGTCTTTGCACTGAAGCCAAAATCCTGTGTGTAAATCAAATAAACTGAACGGTATAATTACTTGATCTCAACACTTTGACCCTGTTTACACTTGGTTTTAAAATGCGTTTTAGTGATCTGAACACAAGTGGACAGCCGAGGCACACCTGTGTCTATTATGCCTCTCCAGCTAACCCATTGTGTTCAGATTTCATTACTGCCTACACAATACAGTAACGTGAGCTATTGAAATTAGCTGGAGTCATGGTTAAACCTCATTTGCTCTTACCAGAGTATTGACGGGTGTATTTTGTCCATAGAAAATCACCGCCAATAGGTCCCAAAATCTCGCAGTTAGATAGCAAATGCTGTAAATATATTCTTTGTAAATCTTTAAAATCATTCACCGAAAGAACCAACGAGGCCTGCCTTGTTGCATGATCCAAAGTTTCTTCAAAACTTGCCATTTGAGTTGCTAGCTCAAAGGTTGTTTCCTGAAACAGTTTAGTTTTCCTAGGCGAGGGACATCCGGTGATTATCCAGTAAATTAACTTTTGTTGATCCAGACTAGTACAGCTGGAGATATCACTGTCAGCAGAACCCAACACATCTCCTTCCATAGGGCAAAACGATAGATGGTCACGCAACACTTTGTGTAACTCTTTGTAAAATGAAGTCACTAAAACCACCACATCCTTCATTGATGAGGTATTTTCCTAAAATAGTTAAGTCCTTGTGAAGGCTGCATCAGGACACATTGGTGTTTACATTACAAAAGATGTGTGAGGAAATGCGGCCCAGACCAACTCGGCAAGGGGTTTGAGTGATCGAATCACAATGCGTCTTGGTGGTCATTTATCGTTGTCCACTTGTGATCCGATGGCCCAAGACGCATTTTAAAATCAAGTGTAAACAGGGTCTTTGACAACTGTTCAGCTGATGGTCTCAATCATTGTCCATCTTACAACTTTCTTCAGTTCGGTCTTTATTTATACATGTAAAAATGTAACCATCATGAAAAATATCTCTCCCACGGTTTCTCCCTCACCAAAAGGAAGTGTTTTCTTTTTTCCTCACAGACAACGAGCAGGAGAGGAAGATCAAGATCACTTTGAGAACTGAGGGGAAGAGCCCCGCTAAAGAGCATGATATCACATTGTGATCTCACGTAAACCTGCATCAACTGACTTACATATTACTTTGATCTTGAAGTTGATTAGCAAACATTGGAGTATTTACACCAGCAAACATGAAGAAACCTTCATTAATTTGCATTCATTAGGAGTCGTGTTTCTGGCAACCGGATGAATGTAAGGTAATGTGGGGTTTAAGGTCTTTTTTTGTGTGCTGAAAACAGCTGCCTGCTGTGGCTGAAAATGAAACTGATAAGAGTGGTGAGCAGAAACAGTAGAGTTCTGGGCCATCAAATCAAAACAATGACTTAAAACAACTTTTTTTTAAAATAGCATACCCCCTTTTAGTACCCCTGCCCAGCGTAAAAATATTTTTGGTAGAAATAAAAAACCTGTCTATGTAAAGAAGCATACATATACATACAGAACTGCACTATACATTGTAACTGAAAACACTTAAATGCTACATTTCAAATATTATATATTTCATTATTATAGAAAAATTATTTTATGCATGACTGATGTTTTTTTAATTAATATATATGAAATAATCTCACGTAGCCTTTGCAGTACTCCAAAGTACCCCTAGGGGTACATGTACTCCCATTTGAAAAACACAGACTTAGAGGACGCTAAAAACCAAGCTGCAGCTTTATGTTTTCAGCAAACTGACTCGGGCAGTCAACATTCAAACTGTAAATTATTTCCGTTACATAAAATAGCTCTAAACTTGCAATAACTGGATTTTGGCCATCCGGGGGCAGCAGTTACTTTTAAAAGCAGGGGTCTCTGGCAGAGACTGAAGTTAATTATACAAAAACTATCTTTGACCATAAAGCCAATCTGTGGTTTATCAGTGAAGTGTCTGAAGTACACTGTAGACTGGAGTCTCTACTCACAGAGTGACGGCTCCCAGTGAGCAAAATGTCGTCTAGAATACGTCTAAAAGACGTGATTTACGGACATCCAGAAGACGTCCTCTGGGAAGCCAGAATGAAAGTTTTTTATACGTCTTTTCTGGACGTTGTATAGACGTTAATAAAAGCTGTGTTAAAGACGTAATTGTTGGACCAGTGTGCATTTTTTTCTGGACATTGTATAGACGTCACCCAAAAGACGTCCCAAAGGCAGCCAGAATGAAAGTTGTTTTGAATGGCTTTTTTGGACGTAGTATAAATCTTAATTAAAGACGTGTTAAAGATGCACAGACATTAAAATCCTAACTAACTTTAAAATAATGGCAGTGAGTTCAAAACAAAAGATAAGAGCATTGGGAAAAAGCCAGTAATTGTAAATGAGACCAGAGTCCCATGTCTTTACTTACTATTGTTGAATACCATGTTTTGGTCATCAAACCTGCATGTAGGTTATTGTTACAATGTTGGAACACCACATGGTATTTAATAAAACTGATTTTAGTAGGCAGTGTGCAGAAATACTCTTTAAAACTGTACATAGAAAATTATATCCCTCAGATGCACCTGTCCAAGACATTTTAGTAGCCATATTTACAATTGGAAATACCTGAAATCTATTAAAAATGACATTGTTTGAAATTAAGAGATAACTTTAATCTTTAATGAGGTTTTCAGCAAAATATTAACAGCTAATAAATTAAACATTCAATTATTCTAACATTCTAATAGTCAAGGTTGAAGGGACAGTTTACCCCAAAATCTAAATAAATATTTTTCCTGTAGTGCTATTTATCATAGATTGCTTTGGTGTGAGTAGCCGAGTTTTGGAGATATCGGCCATAGAGATACCTTTTTTGATTAATTACAGATTTGTTGTGAGCAGTTTCATGTACAGCATACTCATTTTTGTAGTTCCAACATGAAACTGCTTGCAAAGAGGTCTGCAGGTAATCCTGAGTAATTGAGTCATGATTTCTGGAAAAAACATTCTGAACAAAACATTGCTGTTACATTTTTCAACAAAACAATGTTTTTTTGTGTGCTTTAAACACCAAGCCGAGTGCCATATAGTGGCATTATATTAAAAAAAAACCGGCAACTCTATTGCCGATATCTCTGACACTGGGCAACTCACACCAAAACAATGGATACTTAAAGTAAGAGACAGAAAACATTTGTATTTTTGATTTGGGGGTGAAACATAAAGTAGAGTTATACATTTGAAGCTTTGTAAAAGTATAATTAATGGCAGAGCTGTTGCATTTGATTGCATTACATTATCCATGTGTACCTAATGAAGTGGGTGGTTAGAGAGAGGTGTAAACAGTTTGTAAAACAGTAAGTAAAAAGTAATTAAAATGTAAAGTGACATCATTATGGTAAAAAGAACGAGTCCAGCGCGGGTTGAATGCACATCAGCAGGTCATCGCCGTTACACGGTGTTAGTGTATATAATGGTCCATGCATTGTCATAGACACATGCAGCCTCTTTTCTGGAAATCTTTGCATGTCCGTGCAACCGACACAAGTCCACAGCGGTCCGCTGCTTGTATGTATGAGGCCATCTCCACACATCCATCTGTGAGGTTGTCAGCTTTGTGTCTGCCTGGCTCAGAGCGCCGTCTAGCAAAAAGCCACGAAGCTTAAAACGCTCTCAAAAGTTAGCTTTGGCTGTTTCTCGCTTCTTGGCATGATTACTCTGCTACCAGCCTCTGTCACGTCCCATGTGGAGCTTGTAAGCACGCAGCTGAGAAGGCAGTGTCGCTGTCAAATGTCCCTGGGAAAAGTAACGTTGCGCCAAATTGAAAAAGGAACTACGTTTCGTTACCAAATTTTCAATAGTAGCGCGTTACACTACTTTTACTACTACTTTTACTACTACTTGCGTCGTTGCCGCCGGAAATTCCGCTGGATGTCTCTTTTCGGCCGGATGTCACTCTTTTCGGAGGGATGTCACTCTTTTTGGCCAGATGTCCATTTCCTTCCGCTTTCTTTGTGTTGGAATTTTAAACTGTGATCGTTTTATGAAGACTATGGTTAACTGCTCCACAGATCTCTGCAGGGTAAATCCAGACAGCTAGCTAGACTATCTGTCCAATCGGAGTTTTCTGTTGCACAACTAAAACAACTTTTGAACGAACACGTTCCACCAAAACAAGTTCCTTCCTGAGGCTATTTTGCAGAGTCACCGTGTCTCCGTCCAGTCTTGAGCACCGCCCAAGACAATTGTGATTGATTTAAAGAAATGCCAATAAACCAGAGCACGTTTTTCTCCCATCCCAGAATGCTGTGTGGACTAGCCAGACCCTCCTTTGCAGTGCTGTGGAGGAAGGTCTGGCAATGCTAGACTGGCCTAGACCTAACCAACTTGCGACCGTATGACAACGTTAACAAAGTGTTTAAAACTGTGACTGTTATGTCCTGCGGTTTAGATATGAGGACGGAAAACGCTCCCATGGGTCGTATTTCCTGCTAATTTATGAAATGCTCCTGTGTGTCATATTACAGTGTAGGAATAAACAACATATCTGCGTATGCCGGTTTGGAGGACTTGTTGTGGTGGCTGGCAGCCTGCTGTGGCTGTAAATGACGCTGATCAGAGAAGTGAACGCAAGCACAGCAACTATTTTGTCATTGATTAAAAGAAATCTCACTCTTAGTGTGGTTCTTAGTGGTTCTATCACTGGGATTGAGCATTTTCTCTGTGAACAAAGTTCTCACTGAGTGCATTTACATGAACATTAATATTCTGTCTAGTTTCAGAATATTCAAATAGTCATTTTCTGAGCAGGAAGGTGTGACGTCCCAGTCCATTGTGTTTGATATAACTGGTGTATGTCCAGGTTCTGCTAACATAAATCTGAATATGCTAACTGGGACATTCCAATATCAACCAGTGTATTATGTCAACAAAATATTCTATTGATTATTAGGATTGGACTTAATTGGAATTAAGGAGAAAACTATCTGACATTAGACCCTCCCTATTTGATTGTAAATATGAATGTACAACCTCTTTAGCAGCTTATAGTTGTTTGGTGGAGAAATGAGACACAGTCATGTTTAGAAAGTCACACATTTTGCAACACAGACCAGCCCATTTTCACAATTTACAACTCAAAAACCCGTATTGCTCCTCTCCAATACTCATCTCACACTATACTAATTTTATGTAAGGTGTTTATAATTATTTCACTTTACTGGCATTACTGCCACAGTCTGGTTATTTTTGCCCCAGAGCCTTATCTCATCTTAAGTGACCAACAAAGAAGAAAAAAAGAAGACAAAAACATGTTCCTCTTCCTCTTTTTTATTTTCAGAATGCACACATTTTGCAAGTATAAACTTTCCGTTCACAGCTGTGACAGCTTGTGTTAAGCCGGGTGGATGGAAGCGAGTCAGTTGAATAACCTTTATTTTTGTGATACAGCACTGGAAAGTCAATGTGTCCATTTTGTGTAAATATATAAAAAGTTTTTAATGGAGATGCCCTAATCAATAGGCAAAATCAGCCAATTTTTACTCAAAATATGAGCTTGTTATTTGTCCTTCTTTTCTTTTTTTCAAAAGTGCACACTTTTTTTATCCTGTGTGAAAATATGTTGTTTTATTGATTTCTACTGTTTCTATCATGCCTCTCAAATGCCATTAGAGTCCATTAAGTACAGTTCTTGGTCAGTGGACAAAATAGCCACCCCCTGCCATTTGCATCTCTCTGTTGATTAAAACATGATTGACTTTGCTACTGTACTAAGTGTACTATTGTGCTTTCACTTTTATAGTATGCTAATCTGTCAAGCTAAATGCTGTGTTGTTGTGTGGTCTTAACGGATCTTTTGTTTTTTAGAATGATACAATGTACACTCTTAGAAACTGAAGGCACTACTATTAACGTTGAAATAAACGTCTGTTCTTGAATGTTGCTTCTGTAGCTCCGACTATATATGATTCAACTCTTATAGTTCGTACCATTTACCACAAAACCTCTTGTGTGTCTCACTCACCTATTCAGTGAATAATGAAGAGTTCTGGGAAACACAAGTAGCGTCATGTCGTGATGTTTTGTTCAGGACGTTATGCAAAACAGTTGCAGTGTGATGAAAAGCCATGTAGAAACTAGGGCTGAACGATTTGGGAAAAAAAACGAATTGCGATTTTCCTGCCAGATATTACGAGACGAATTGGGATTATTATTAATACGTAATTCACCTTCTGCAATCATGTTAAATAAAGTAATAAATAAATGAAATATCCACTGAAAATTGGACATTTCAATTTTCAATTACATTTTTTGTATTTATAGTATCAAATCATAGAGAGTTATTTCAAGATACTTTACAGACAGAGTAAGGCATATATAGGGCATAGCAGGGCCTAGCAGGGTGTTGCGGAGCGTAGTAGGGCATAGCAGGGCATCGAGCAAGACTACGGCAGCTGCAACCATGGTTTAGGTGCCATCCAAATCCAAGGAAAACTGTGAGCCGAGAAAGCATATGGACTCCGGGGAATAAGCTCTCCGGAGATAAGTTAGTTACAAGCATTTCGGAAACATGAATGCACACAGATGGAAAGAGAGAGGAGATCAGTGTGTCAAATGAAGTCCCCCGGCAGTCTAAAACTATAGCAGTATAACTATGAGCTGGTCCAAGGCAAACCTGGGCCAGCCCTACAAGGGTTGGTAGATGAATCGGACGACTATAAAGAGAAGCAGAGAAGAGGACGGGTGTCTGTAGAAATACACCCTCCCCCACCAGTATAGGCGAAATGCTCACGCAAACTCCTCACTCCCTAACTATAAGCTTTATTAAAGAGTTTTAAGTTTACTCTTAAATGTGGATATTTCCGTAAACAATCTGTGATATGTAACATTATTCCAGCATGTATCTTATGAAAAAACAATAAATATAATAATGAAAATAATAATAATAAAAATATTAATAAGAATAACTTTTATTTATATAGCGCCTTTCATGAAACCCAAGGACAGCTATACTAAGGGAGGTTGTAGGCTGAAAGAATGGAATAAAAAATGTTGAATCAAATGTTACACCAAATATTCAACTAAATATTTCACATTCGATTAATCGTGGTCGTCACGATTTGCTAATCGCATTCTTTCAAATCTCGATTTTGATTTGAACACGATTAATCATTCAGCCCTTGTGAAAATCATTGAAACCATCAAGAGTTTGTCATAGTTGTGAGGTGTGATACTAGCCTGACTAGCCTGACAAGATGTTGGGTCTGGGAACTCACCATTGGCAGGGCTCAATCCGAGGGGCGGGATAAACGGTTGTCTTTCAAATTCTCTCTGCACCCAATAGGATAGCTCTACAACCAAGCAGAGCAACAAAGAAGGTAGCGGAACTAGTTGAGAGATTAAACTTTTGCCGTATCCGTTCGGCAAAACTCCGAACACATCTTCCTTTTTTAAGAATCTTAAATTAGTTAGTAAATTAATCTTAGTTCTTTGTTCTTTTCTCAAAGAAAAGCTTAACTCCAAGTCTTCCAGAATCGTGGCCAAAGCCAATTCGAAAGACCGTTGTTCGCCAGCAGCAGCAGCCATCTTCTTTATTTTCAAGTAGCAGGGAATTCACGCGGAACCATCGCAACTCTGCCGTCATTATGTTAAGCCCGCCCACCGACTCTATACACGATGTGATTGGCCCGGCTAGAGTTTGGCTTTTCCAGCTCGCAAGCCAACGGAGAGTTGCTAGACCCCCTGGCTGCAAATTACATTTGCTGCTGCTAGGGTGCATCTAGATTTCTAGGCTAGTGTGATACAACTTTACTCTCACAGGAAATCCATTTGGTTCTGCATGTTCAGATGAAATTTGGTTGTACTGTCACTTCCCCATCCCGCAGGAAGTGACAGATGGAAATTTAAACTTTTTGTAAGAAACTGACTTTTGCTCATTTTTACCTGTGTGGACTACAAGTAAAGATATTTTTAATCCAGTTTGTAAATCATATTTTGTGGACCATTAAGCACTAAAATTGTATTATTTGTACAAATAATACTACCCAACGTTGTACGGGTAAAATACACCTGTCCAAGGGCATAACTCTGGGTTCAACATTGGGGGGGGGGTTGAGGTCCAACTACTTAACGAGGTCCTGGGACATGTCTGCATGTATTGAGAAAAGCAACAAAAACATAAAAAGAAATTGTAGAAAAACAAAGACAAAAGAAAAAAATTGTCAGAAAAAACATTGGAAAAAAACCCTCAAAAAAGGCGACAAAAACTCTGAAAGAAGCAACAAAAACTTCGGGGAAAAAAACTCCAGAAAGGCGACAAAAACAACTGTCCAAAAAACCCTTTGAAAAAAGTGACAAAAACCTCAGAAAAAGTAACAAAAGTGTTGAAAAAAGCCAAAAAAAGGTAGGAAAGAGCATCAAAAACGTCCAAAAAAGTAACAACAGCTCAGAAATCCCCCCTGTAAATTATGCCTATGCACTTTGTATGCAGTCTGTCAGCCATGTACACTGCAATTTCCTGTGTGATAATTAAACTATCTGTAGATCTTCAACCTAGTAAATGAGGAACTCATTTCCCCCTGAATTTTGAATACAAAAGGTGGCCTGTACTGTATGTCGGAGGGCTCGGTGTGCCTTCACCCACGCCATCTGCAGCTGTGAGCAGCTGCTAAACACCAATTCTTTCTCTTTATCCCTCATGCTGGGATTTTTTTTTATCTTCTTTTATCCTTCAGCAATTTTAAACTCATTGTACTTTTTTTCTGATCTCATTCATTTCATTCTTATCCTCCCTCCCTCCCTCCCTCCCTGTCTCTGTCACTGCAGCCTGGGATGTAGAGGGGAACTCGGTTTCTAATCCTGACTCTTGATTAAGGATTACAGCCTAAGAGCTGGGAGCTTTTTCTGACGTGTTATTGCTGAGCTGCTGTTGCGGTTCAGCCCTGGGGCTGAACCACCCACGCCTCCTCTCTGCTGCCTGCCTCCGCCCAGAGGATGCCCTGAGCATGTTAGCTGTCAAACTCATTTGAATACGTTAGAGCTGTCCTGCGCACCATGCAAATGTGTCCCTCACATCTGTCTAACGCCTCCATCCATTTATCCATTCTTCCCTCTGTCCATCCTCTCCTCCTCCATCAAACATGTAAGTAAGTAAGTAAGTAAAAGTTTATTTATATGGCCCTTTTACAGATAGAAATCGCAAAGTGCTTCACAATAAAATTAAATGCACTGAATAAAAGACATAGGAGTACAAAGGGATGCACCGAATCCAGGATTCGGCCGAATACTGGGCTTTTTGACGGCGTTCGGTTTCTGACTAACCTTAGGATTTTTTTCCACTGAACTCAACGTTATGCTTGCACTACGCGTGCTACGCTGGTCGACATAATGACGGCGCCGTTGATTAATGATTGTGCAATGGTGGGCTGTGAGAAAGTAAAAATGAAACTCGTGAGCAGAAAAAGTGTTTTCTGGCAGTACTTTCAATCAGAAGAAGGCTATTCAAGTCGAGCTACATGTTCAATTTGCAATGCCGATTTGTCTCGTGGTGGCAAGGACCCTAAACAATACACATCATCACCGCTGTTAAAACATTTGCGTATGAAACATCTGAAAGAATACGAGTTGTGCATGAAGGAAGCCAAAATGCATTAACTTCAGGTACGGCAAAGGAAGGACAGTCACAGCTAAAAACTTGTGTTAACCAGATGACCATTACCAGCTTTTGCTAGCTCTACAATAAAATAAAATGAAAAATACACTGCTGTGGACGTTGTTCACTTCATTAATATGTTTACTGTGTTAATGGACTGAAGAAAAGATCTACATCTAATATCTAACACTAGGCTAATATTGTATTCTGCGCTTTGACGCACAAGGCAGCTTCTCTTCTCTCCATTCCATCAAAGTACCACTGAAGAAGCAACTGAAAAAAAAAACGACTGCCGGCTTTTTCAGCCAGTGAAACCGAGCGTACGATCTGTGAGAGCTTGTTCCTCTTTTTCACCAACTCAGTCAGATGCGCACAGCACACAAACTTCCTTGTCCAAGCCCAGTGCGCTGCGCTCCGTCGCCCCGTCCGCATCTTCAGCAGCCTAACCCGAAGAGACAAAAAAGTACTGTTAAGGAATGGAACATACGGAAAAGAAATGAGGATTATTCTTTAGTCGGTCATCTGAATCTATAGAAGAACACATAGACAACCGCAAAAACGATAGTCGAAGTGAGTGGTTGAAGCGCGGTAAGTGTCCTCTTGATCTGTGTTTGCTTGTGTGGAAAGGGAGTAGCCAAACTGTCCGAAAGATGATTATAAGGCGGGGGGGGGGGGGGGGGAGGGGGTCGAACAGATTTTTGATAAAATAAGAAAGTTATGCTTTGATGATTCACAAATGAAGACGTGTAGTTTTACAATAAGGATGCTCAGTTCCAAAAAGAGGAACTTCAGTTTGAGTTGAAACGACCATCGCCTACAGAATATTACAGTAGCTATATGTAGAGGAATGTAAAAGTGGTCAAAAGTGATATAAACAAATTGATAAACACAGCTTTACTACACTTTCTTATATACATTCTGTGTGTGTGTGTGTTTGTGTGTGTGTGTGTGTGTGTGTGTTTGTGTGTGTGTGAAAAAGAGTTATTTTTAGACTGTCTATCTAGACTCAACCAGAAACAAGTTTCTGTTCAGTTTTTTGTTACTTCCAGTATTTGTACATTAACTTTCATTTTAGATGTTCAATGGTCTAAAACATTTTAAACAGCACCCAAAAATGATACAACAGATATACTGTAAATATAGTGTATGGAGGCTTGTGTGTGCTATTAGTACTGCATTGATGGCTTGATGCTGTATTGGTGCCTTCTGTTTGTAAACAGCTGGCTAACACTGGCACATTTACAGAAATGTTAAATAATGTGCGTCATCCTTATAAAAAAAAAAAAAAAATGAAATGCCTTTAAGATTATTGCTTTAATCCCAGAGGAATCTTACAGAGACACTCTTTGTGCATTAAACATATTGCAAAAATGCCAGTATTACATCATACTGGTGGCCATTGTTAAATTCCCCACCTTACTGCAGCAGCAACATCACTCGGCTTTTTTCCCCCAAAATGTTGTAAACCGAAAAGTAAAGTAAAAGGTTACTGCAACCCCAAATGTTTAAATAACACAATATTCATGGTTGGTTGCTTGAGTGTGTCTTGCGTTGATGAAAAAGCAGAATTTACATTTAAAAAAACCCATCAAAGATTCTTTTGTACCTTAAAATAATGTTTCCAAAATCGTTTCAGTGGTTCATCAACTCATAACAGGGTAAACGGCACTTCTGCATTTGCTTTATGACCGCACTATGCAAGTTTGCCAGATCGAATAGCGGATCTGTAGTTCCAATGAGACATATGACAGCGGTAATGGACAATTCCGCTTCCAACCTGTAGGGGGACCGAAGAGGAAAAATGCTTTGGTGTTGCTGTAAGAGACACAACCAACTTCCTTTGTGAAAAGCAATACTCTAATAATAATAGCGTACGGTCCATTATGTACAGTAACAATATGTATGAACATACTCTAAGGTAATGTATCTTGCCTAGGGCTGAAACTAATGATCTTTTTCATTATGGATGCATCTGTTGATTAGTTTCTCAATGAATTGTTTGGTCTACAAAATGTCAGAAAAGAGTGAAAACTGACAATTTCTGACATTTTTAAATGTCTAGTTTTTTATCCAACAAAGAGTCCAACACTCAAAGATATTACATTTACAATGGCATTAAAAGAAAATAGCAAATCTCACACTTTGAGAAGCTTTTGCCATTTTTGCTTGATAATTGATGACAAATCAATAATCAAAACAGTTGCAAATGGATGTGCGTACGCACAGAACTGAAGTAATGTAATTTAAATTCAGAAATGAGGACGGATAACGGTCCTGTGGGTCGTATTTTCTTTTTCTACGGAGCTAATTTATGAGACTCTCCTATGGGTCGTATTAGAGGGTTGGAATAAACAACCTATGTGGTCTTATAGTTTGGAGGACTTGTATATATACGTTAGCACGCTAAACTACTGTATATATACTGTAGAGTAGTAAATATACTGTAATCTTGCAGATAATAAATGCAATAGCTATAATTATATAATTAAAAAGTAAACAAAGAATTTTAAAAGTGTATAGATTGTACAACATATCAGTCTCAGCTTTTATCGTTGTAGTCATGACCACCTAAACCGAAACCAAGTCATCAGCAGGAGTCAAGACCAGAGTGTATCGAGACCAAGCCAAGACCAAGACTTAGAAAGGGGTTGAGACCGAGTCAAGACCAAGACCAAGGCAGGGCGAGACCCACACGATAAAATGTGGAACATGTTAACCATAGGCACTTCTCAAATTGATCTGAAAGATCCACATTCCCATCAAAAACACCCACAGAAAACCAATTAAAGGGTAACTACAATTTTTTTCAACCTGGACCATATTTTCCTATGTTTTTGTGCTTAAGTGACTGATGGGAACAACAATCTTTGACATTGGTCCAGTATTAAGCGGGATCGCTGCAGTCGGCAGCAGGGAAACAAGCTACAATGTAAGTTAATAGGGCAATTGTCCAGCTTGTATTTACCTTCACAAAAGTGCTCGTTTTGCCACTGACAGGCTCAGATTAATATGTAATGTAATAAACCTCGGACAGACCCTGACTCTTGGTGGGCGGCTATCTGCCGCTGCCGGTTGGGACACAGAGACACTGATACAGATAGAAATATGGAGAAATATGATTCATAATAATTATAGCAGTTGTTATGATGACATATAAAATAATTTACTGTAGATGCACAAATGGTGCAGCAGCTCAGATTCAGTCCAACGGGACTATCCATGTCTAATGCAATCGTATCACGCAGTTGATAGCAGAATGTTGGGGCTGTGAGATGATTTTCGTTCCCCACTGTTCATTATAACTGCCTATTGTTGGTTGCGTGCCAGGCAGCCAGGTGATGTTGTTATGGCCTGAGGCAGTCCCAAACACACAGCCTGGCAGTCTTTCACAGCCCACAACATTTACATCTGTGTAAAAAAAAACACTCCTCATAACAGAACACACATGAATTATTCCTGTATTATGTCTGTTGAGAGAGTTTTGGCTCGTATGTGTTAAACTAAAATAGTTTGGTGGTAGGATAACAGCTGGAATCCTTCAGAAATATTTGTGTAATCATGGCATTCAGTTGCCAGTAAAGCTCTGACCTGGCTGAGTACCTGCTTACTGCTTGGACAGCTACAGGGTGCAGATACATAGTGTGCAATTTTTATTTTAAAAAAATCACACATGCAAGTGTGTAATGTTGAAGGGCATGTTTGTTATGCCCAAATCAACAAAGTACCAATGCGCACTTGTTCTTGAGAGCGGGTGATGTTTGCAGGGGAACGTATTTGCATGTTATGATATCATTTGATAATTATGAACTGGGCCTTTATACAAACACTAACCTTAGAGTTACAGTATGGTAGAAGGGACAGCAACGTTTTATATTATTAGTGTTGTAAGTTGTACTTTTTTGGGCGAAACTCCTACAGTAATTATAGTGATATCGTTTAAATTCTGTTCTTCAATTGAAATTGAATGTCTGCGTACTTCTTATAATGTGATTGGTTGCAATCTGAGCTTGTGATCAATACATGAATGGAGCTTTCCACTACAGTGCAGAAAAAAAAACTCTTCCTCCTGTTATACCTCCTCAAAATGCAATATGATCAAAATAAATTAGTTATATAGGTTAAACCTCTGAAGATGAAAGACGCACCGGCTCGTCCAAACCATGTTTGACTAAACTCCTACTCAAAAACAGATGTTACAAAATTTCATTTCAGCCATTTATTTACTATTTTAGTCATATATAACCTAAAGACTTTGGTAAACTCATTTCAAGCACTGAAACAATTCGTACAACACATCATAAGTTAAGGTTTGTTTTATAAAAGAGATTTGAGGACTTTCAAAAAGCCAACATCAACGTTTCAGCTTCAAATTATTATTATTATAAAAAATGTGGGCGTCACTATACGGAAAGCTGAGTTTGTTCTGAACATTTTGATAAGAAACACATGGGGATCAGTTATATGCAAAGGTAAATTTAAGAAGATATATAAAAAAAAATGCCCTTAGAACTCCGAGGGTTAACTATCACTTTGATCAGAAATAGAGACCTGGGCTGAGCGGTATGCTCTTTTAAAAAGTCGTTATTGGTGGTTACAGTGTGGCTGACTACAACTGCTGTCCTCTTGTAGACAGTTTTACCAGTGCTCTTGATTAGTACAGTGCTTATTTTACATATAAGTACTTTTGAAAGTAGAAATAACATATCCTTCCTCTTTCAAATGAAAAGTTGTCTTATGTTGGCTAATATTAGCAGACCTAAATAACTGACATTGCAGAGTACGTTTGCTGACTCTGTAGCTGTGTTCGGAACCGGTCCCTCATTCACTCACTCACTCACTATTCCCTATATGGTGTTTATTAAATAGTGAACTATATAGGGAACGACTAAACAAGATTTCGGACACTACATGCGCGTTTTTTGTGTAAATTTTATTTTATGTAAATAAACCGAAACAAAAATACTTCTGTATAACGTTCCTGAAACGAGCCGAGCACTCAGGAGAATAGTAACATGTCGCATGTTAGATTTCCACTGTTTAGAAACGAAAGCCCGCTCCATTTTTCCTTTTTCAGTTTTCGCGGGTGCTTCTGCTTCTTCTTCTCCTCCGGGGAAAACACGACCGTGTTGCATTGTGGTTAGTCTATTTCCACGACGTTCCACTTCCGAGATTGCTCTTGCCGGTAATTCCGCTGGCTGTCACTCTTTTCGGATGCCCGAAAATGTCCCGTTACCTTTCGCTTTCTTTGTGTTGGCATTTTAAACTCCGGTGGATTTCTGAGGACTATGGTTAACTGCTCCTCAGATCTCTGCAGGGTAAATCCAGACAGCTAGCTAGACTATCTGTCCAATCTGAGTTTTCTGTTGCACGACTTAAACAACCTTTGAACGTACACACGTTCCACCAAAACAAGTCCCTTCCCGAGACTATTTTGCAGCAGCGCCGCCCTAGACCATTGTGATTGGTTTAAAGAAATGCCAATAAACCAGAGCACGTTTTTTTCCCACCCCAGAATGCTGTGTGGCCTAGCCAGACCCTCCTCCACAGCGCTGTGAAGAAGTGTCTGGCAATGCGAGACTGTGATATAAGTGAATAAAATGTAGGGTACAACGTATATACACTTTCATGTATGTATTTTATAGTGGACTACATAGTGAATGATATTAACCATCTGAAAGCATTTTTAGATATCTTTTTGAATTCTCCTCTTAAGGTTTTTTGCATATAACCTGATCCCCATGTGTTTCATATCAGAATGTTCAGAACAAACTCAGCTTTCTGTATAGTGACACCCAAAATTGTTCCAAAGCAATGTATAAAGAGATAATTTGGCCCTAAAGTGGAAATATTTTTCAAATCTCTTGTGAAAACAAACCTACACTCAGTTGTTTTGGTGCTTTAAATGAGTTTACAAAAGTCTTGGGTTTACAAAAGCGTAATATATGAAAGAATTGTAAATAAATGTCTAAAATTACATTTTGTGATATCGCTTTTTGAGTGTTGTCAAACATCACTTAGACTCGACGGTGTGTCTTTTGTCCTCAGATGGTTAGGCACGGAGAATTCTAACACCACTACAAAATGGCGAGAACAATTTAAAGTGCACTATTTCCATTTTGAACACAGCTTATCACTCTTTCTCTACTTGCTCCTGTTATATTACGTTCAGACAGATAAACACAATGGTGTCTTTTAAGAGAATCTTGGGAAATGAAGGCAAATTCAATGTCACATTGTCTTGTAATGAGACATAAGCTTATTCACTTTCTTGATGAGCATTAACATGTCATCTCTTGTTGTCACCGTTAGGTTGCCATGCAACAATCAGAGATTCTCAGCAAAGTTACTGCTACTGGCTGATATAGTCCATCATATAATCCCCCATCAAACTGGATTTCTTTTTTGTACAGATTAAACAAACAAGATATGTGAATTGTAGAGGCACTGGTGAATGGATTTTGTTAAATTTGCACACAGCTCGGCTAGAAGTTTCCCCCTGTAACCAGCCTTTGTGCTAAAGCTAAAGTAACATGCTGTAGCATTTTTTTTAAATACACATTCCTGCTCACAACTGCATTCCTATTGACCTCCCAGAGTCTTTTAAAGGACAATTCCAAGGACAAAATGAAACTAGGGGTTAATAACATATGTTTACCGTGTCGAGCGTTCTCTGGGACATGTTTTCATAGTAATCAAATGTGTATCTAGCTTCAGCTAGCTTTAGCGCGAACCGGTGATTAGCTTGCAACGCTTGTATTCGGGGCACTTGGAAAGTAAAAACAAATCACCAGACCCTCATTATGCTACCGTTGAAGTGTTATTATTTTGAACCTTGTTAGTGGTTTAAAATAGTGATTTGTTTTTACTTTCCAAGTGCCCCGAATACAAGCGTTGCAAGCTAATCACCGGTTTGCGCTAAAGCTAGCTAAAGATAGATACACATTCGATTACTATGAAAACATGTCCCAGAGAACGCTCAACACAGTAAACATATGTTATTAACCCCTAGGTTCATTTTGCGCTGGAATTGTCCTTTAACATGTCGTGTTGGCTAGTTTGGATAGTGTTGATAGAATTCCGAATTTTTCAGACTTTCTTTTAATAAGGAACAACTGAGTTGTTGATAATATAGATTTGGGATTTCCACCTTTAGACATCATCTTTCTTTCGACATTCCCGGGTTCCACTGATATGAAAGATCTATTTTTAGGGACCCATGTGGTCTGGACAGTAAATGAGTCACAGTGAGGAGGAAAAACAGAAGCATAGAAGTGAAACTGTCGGCGTAGTCAAAGCACGAGTGATTTCTCATAGATTCATCTTTTCTATCTCAAACAAAGGAAGGGGGAAAAGTTGCTACGCTTATTCACCTTCCTCCTGAGAGTTAAATGCAGGGGCAGGGTTAGACTAGAGGGGGGGCACAGGGTAACAACATTGTGTTGTTCTATCCTATCCAATATTTCCTACATTTCAAAGCAGATTTTCTGAAAAAGTGGCAATGTGGACTTCTTTAATCACCCAAAACCCTTCTTTGCTGTCATATAAGCAACAAAAGAAAAATCAAAAAGGTCTAATCTCGAAATCGACCACATTTTTACTCGGCCTTATCTCGCTCAAAGATAAAGAGGACTCAGGATTTAATTTCAAGACCACAGCTTTCAGATCAATTTGAGGAGTGCTTATCGTTAGCATTTTCCATGTTTTATCGTGTAATGCAGTGTGGGTCTCGCCATGCCTTTGGGCACGTTCAATCTCAAAACGGTTTGCACCGTGTTGCTACGGTTTACGTTTCTCTTGTTTGGTGGGTGTGTCTCTCATTGATTGGCTGTGTCACAGGTGATACCCAATCAGCAGAGACGTGTTAATGTTTTTGATTCAAAATGGTAGGGAAACAATGTTTTATGTGTCATATCATGTTTCAGTGGGGGCCCGTGGATTAGGCAACATGGGAAATTCCTTTGACATGAATTGTTGTTGCTTTACTCACGGACTGAGATGATTTAATGACAGCTACGTTTTTACAGAGCCAAACTAGGACAATGTGTTACCATCAGCCTACTGCTGACCTCCACTTTGTATCAGCAAAAAAACACATGAAGCTGAATGTTCAATACTTGTTAGGCTGAGCGATTAGACATCTAAAGAGGAACCAGGTTTGGAACACAGGAAAAAAAAGGAAGCAAATACGGTAACATCACTAATTCTGACCTCAAGTAGAACGGAACTTCCTGTGTCTGAATATTCAAATGAAACATTTTCCATTGCATACCACAGTACAGTGGTGAGTGGCAGCAGGGCAGTATGGTCTTGATTATGTAAGACTGTATATATTTGTTGAAGAACAGATCAAGAGATTGCTTGCAGAAACATTTAAAGTTTTGTCAGTGTTGGTGTTTCCTGTCGCTTGGGGATATCAGCGTCATGACATGTGACTTCTACAATCACAGGAGATCTGTTTGCATGGTCACAGCGCTCTGCTGTTTAGCAGTGGTGGGATGTTACTAAGTGCATTTAATGTACAGTACTTAAGTACAAATTTGAGCTACTTGTACTTTTACTTGAGTCTTTTCTTTTCTTTCCTCATTCTACTTCTACTTCTACATCTCAGAGAGAAATATTGTACTCCACTACATTTGGCAGCCTGAGTTACTTTACAAATTAAGATTTTTGCACACAAAACACATGTAGTTTATAAAATATGATGTTTTATTATAAATTAAACTACCCAACATTATAACAGCCTACAAGTCTAGCTGACATGATTAGACTATTAATCACAGAACTGTTTGGATCATTTCCACCAGTGGTGAGAGAAGTATTCAGATCCTTTACTTAAGTAAAAGTACTAATACCACACTGTAAAATATACTATGTTACAAATAAAAGTCCTGCATTGAAAATGTTACTTAAATAAAAGTATGTAAGTATCATCAGGAAAATGTACTTAAAGTGTTAAAAGTAAAAGTTCTCGATGCAGAAAAATCCTCACATTTTAGAAACTGGAACTGATCCAAACAGTTGTTTCATCAGCTAGTCATTTCAGCTGGACTTGTAGGCCGTTATATTGTAGTGTAGTTTAATTTATAATAAAACATCGTATTTTATAAACTACATGGGTTTTGTGTGCAAAAATCTTAATGTCAGATGAATGTAGTGGAGTAAAAAGTACAATATTTCTCTCTGAAATGTAGCGGAGTAGAAGTAGAAAGTGGCACGAAAAGAAGAGACTCCTAAAGTACAGTACTTGAGTAAATGTACTTAGTTACATTCCACCACTGGTTTCCAGTTTCTAAAGAAGGATCAGAATACTTCCTCCACCACTGCTGTTTAGTGCTCATGTTACACATTAGTTCCTTCACTCACAGAGCGATAATCTTCTACCCTGAGCTGAAGAAAGCTGGGTTACACAGAATAACTCTTTCATCTGTCCTCTCCATCTGTGAATGTGAGCCAACATGTGCTATAAAACACAGCTTCTATCTGCCATCACAGACTCCCTCTTTGTCCTCGCTCCTGTTAAGCCTTGTTCCGGATAACTGCATTCACATTTACATGCACATAATCAGATATAATGTGATATGTAGAGCAAACAAAGTATTCCCTAGATGTTACAGTTGAATAAGGGGGCTTGTGTGGAAATATTTGTATTGCCAAGGTAGATAGAAAGACCTTGCAGTGTTAATTCTTGGAAGATCTCAATTGATATATACATACAAAATTAAAACAGTATTGCAGGAGGCCAACATCTGTAAAAAGTATTAAGTCAGAATAAACTGCAATAATGTGGATTGCAGGGCACTCGGATAGCTCAGTTGGTAGAGCAGGCACCCATATATAGAGGTTTACTCCTCGACTCTGACCTGCGGAACTTTGCTGCATGTCATTCCCCCTCTCTCTCCACTTTCATTTCTTCAGCTGTCCTGTCAATAGAGGCCTAAAAATGCCCAAAAAATCATCTTTAAAAAAAGAAATAATGTGGATTGCAGGGGCATACAGCATCCTTAAAACCATACGTCCATGGTCATCCAGTAAGCTGACTGACTGTGTCAGCTATAAAGCTTGATTTATACTTCTGCGTACGAAGGTACGTGGAGAAACGAACCTACGCCGGACCCTACGCCGGACCCTACGCCGTAGCCTGGCGTGCACCTCTCAAAAACGTAACTACACGTCGCGGCGACGTACGTCGCTCGACCGTGGCTTGGTAGCGTTGCATTTCCCCCTACTCATTTCCTGGTTCTTTTGAAGTTGAATAAAGCGACAAAAACGTCAGGGAAAGAAGCGACAAAAAAGTTTTAAAAAAACATTTTCAAATTTAGACCTGAAAGGACAACAAGTTCATGGTCGACAGGAAGACAACATATGGGTTAAGGGGATCAGTTTTTGAACCCACACCACAAACTTTTTTCTAATCTTTTAACGCCTAAACTTAACTGCCGTTGCGGCAGGACAATCTCCTTTTGTCGGCTAAACCCAACTGCAAAGGTCACTGAATTAACCGGCACCTTACGGTGCCCTGTACCCGGCTCACAGTCACCTTTTCTCAGCTAAATGTAACTATAAATGCCGTTACACTTAACTGTCATGTGACGGGTCGACACGTAATGTCGTACGATATCATACGGATCTGTTCATGAGAATGCTTTGGTTGCGTAACAAAAGTAAGCCGTTGATGCTCTCTGTAGTTACAGTATAGCCATGGACTGAGCTACACAACTACAGGAAACCTGTTCAAATTTCCAAATACCTCAGTCAACTTGCATTACAGAGCATCTGTGTTTTAAAGGTACTGTTTCACTTTCACACAGCTTTCACGCAGGACATGAACAGCAGTGTCCTGTGTGAAACTCCTGTGTTTGTTTGACCCATCCGTCCATCCACCCCAACCTCGTCCCTACGCACAGTGACACTTTCAAATGGAGGGGCCTGGCTGGAGCCACATGCAATTTTAGAAATATATTTGGTATATACTTGTTTCAGTTTGTTCTATTTAGAAGCTAATTGTGCTTGATATGGATGGACAGTATAAGGACATGAACCATGAACATGAACCAATTATTTCATTAAGAAAACGATCTTCTTTTTTTTGTCTTTTTCATCTCATTTTGTGAAATTCACAATTTTCACTCTGTTAGTTACAGTCGCACACACATTAAACACAGGCCTGAATTACACACATGCTCAGGACCTATACATGCTATACAGACTAATGGAGAGATGTCAAAGTGAGGGGGCTGCTCCTTGGAGGAGCGCCCCGAGCAGTTGGGGGAACTGGCACCACTCCAGCTACCAATCCACCCTTTGTAAGCATCCGGTTCCCAACCCAACTCGGCACAGACTGAGCTACTACCACCCCCATGGAATAGTAACTTGATCAATTAATTGATCTGCAAATGTTTTTTGAATTTTCACAAGGTTTTCAGTTAAAGGGTTGTATGGTTGTTTATTTTAAAAACCATAGACTAAAAACACGTTGATAAGGGTATGGACAATTCAAAAAGGGTGTAGGACCAGAAAAGCATTTTGCTTTTTGCTACTCCTTTTCGGACAAAAGTACAGTATTTATTTAAGAGTATTCATTTATTTTGCTTATTTTTTTCTTTTTCTTAAAGTGAAATAAAGTATGTTTTATTTTAAGTATTTTTATTTTTTATTTTTTTTTATGTTGTTCGAAATAAACCATTCATATTAAGCACAAGTTGTACATACTGTACCACCAACCCTATATAGGTTTGGTTCTGCAAAAGACCAACGATACACATATAACATAAACACAAGTATACACAATACTCATTCAGTGTTAACCTACATTTTAGTTATCACTGCACATGAATAATATCTAAAGGTGGAGTTAAAAATGTACGAAAATATTTGCCATAATTAATTAATTAACATCTACAGTAAGAAGGGGACTTTTATATTCACTCTTAGTTTTTGTCACATATTTTGGGACCAGCAAACTTTCCCTTGTAGTATTCAAAGGTCATTTAAAGCTTTAGTTGTTCTTTTATTAACCTGTTTATGCTCATATTGTGGATGTGGTTATGTGCATTTTACCAACACAGCCTTGAGCGTTGAAGTTCAGGATGTGTGCTAGAAAAACAACAGTGTTTGTGTGACTAAAGCTTGAAAATTAAAATGATTCATAAATCTTTAATCCATTTCATAAAAGCTATTTGTTTTACATTAAATCCCCTATTCTGATGCTGCATACGCAGTGTGTTCAGTACTAAATAGGTGTGACTGCCAATACGTACCACTGTTCTCTGAATAATGCAGAATACATGTCACGTCACTCTTAAGTGGGGGGGAACTAGGCCTATAGGGCTGCACAATCAATCGCGAAGACAAAATATGTGTCAAACCATTCTAAATTAAGTATTGTGGTGCTGCAGAGACATTCCACTCTACAAATTGTATTCTACAGATTAAAAAATATATATTTTCTTTGGTATAGATCCTTGCAAAAACTGTAATCATTTGATTTTTTTAAAATGTTATACTTTTCAATGAAAATGAAAATAATGATACAAGAAATGATCATTCCCTCCAATATCGTGAATCATATCCCAATCGCAATGTCAGTCAAAATAACGGCAGTTGGCTATTTTCCTCATATCGTGCAGCCCTAATAGGCCTGACTATTACATGTAACATCTCAATGGCGTTTTTCTGCTGGTGTCCACAGCTTTAATGTCTTGCTGTTTCTTCTCTGTTGTCCTCCTGCAGAAGGCACCATGGGCTGCGTGGGCTCAAAGAAGGAACAGGAGCCTCTCAGCAAAGGGATGGGTAATGACGACCTGCAGAACCGTGCGCAGACAGCCCACTATGTCAAAGACCCCACCGCAGGAAACTCCATGAGCAAAGCTGTAAGCAGTAATGTTGTGAGAAAAGTAACAAGTTGCTGTTCATCACGTGGCAAGTAGTCTATATAATTAAAACTTTATAATAGAAATTCTGCCAGATGTCCCTCATTTCAGCCAGAAGTCTGTCACCTTCCGTTTCCTTTGTGTTGGCATTATTCTAAACTCCGGTGGATTTCTGAGGACTATGGTTAACTGCTCCTCAGATCTCTGCAGGGTAAATCCAGACAGCTAGCTAGACTATCTGTCCAATCTGAGTTTTCTGTTGCAAGACTAAAACAACTTTTGAACGTACACGTTCCACCAAAACAAGTTCCTTCCCGAGGCTATTTTATTGAGGCACCGTTGCTCCGTCCAGCACTTAGCGCCGTCCAACATGATTTCAAGAAATGCCAATTTACCAGAGCACGTTTTTCTCCCATCTCAGAATGTTGCGTGGACTAGCCAGATCCTCCTCCGCAGCGCTGTGCGAGACTACATGGCAAGCAACAACGCGGCATATATAACATATCGTCGCTGTCGGGCAGAAACCTTGAATCTGTGTCATTCGTCATGTTAATTGCTTTTCATAAACCAATGCTATTGGTCAGCTTTTACATCTGTCTGTGGGTTTTATCAATGTTTAAACCGCGACGAGGCGATTTTAATCTGACTTTGTCGAAGTTAAATAAATTTGTTATTTTTTTTATTTCCTGAAAAGAGTTTTGGACATACAAGGTTTTCGCCTGACGGCAACCATGTATATAACACGTCACATACAGAAGTAATCATTTACAGTTAGCTTTCTCAAAAATGCCCTATTCTAATACAACTTCTACAACTAACAATGGCCGATGGTGGAAGTATTCAGATCCTTTAAGGATGGCCCCTACACTATAGCTACTGTTAATAACGTTTTTATTTGTATAGCACTTTTGAAAACGATAGCTTACAAAGTGCTTTGACAGTGGAAATAAAGGACATAGAAATGAAAGGTGTCGTAGGTAGGATTGCGAAGATCCAGGATTTAGCCAAAAAATTTGAACATCGACAACTTCTCAGTTCCTCCCCCCTTTCCGCTGTAGTTCTACTTGAACATAGGGTCAGTTTCAGCAAATATGAGAGAAAGTTAGTTTTATAAGGCTTACCTAGTGCACCTTTAATACACATATATACACATCAAATCAATACACATACCCATAGAATTACAACATTGTAATAGTGATAAAGGAAAGATGGGTCAGCTCTAAAAGGACAAAATGACCAAAAACAGTGGACCCTCCAAAGGGTCACAGGATAAATCTGAGAGGTTGTGAGATGACTAATGGGGCAGGAAATTTCTGCGACTGTGGATGTTTCTTTAATCTTTTCTTTTTTGGGGGGAACTACTGGATAACTTTACCTTTTTCTTTCTCAAATGTGCCCCCAAGGGCCCCCACTATTTTTTTCGGGGGACCACAAGTTGAAAAGGTTGATCCGTAACTATAGCTAACTGATAAATGCAGTGGAGTAAAATAGCATCATATGGAAATATTGTACTTAGATACAGTACTTGAGTAAATATACTTAGTTACTTCCCACCACTGAATATGAATTCAGATCTTTACTAGCCACATTATATCTGACCATATAGTGTTTGTGAACTTTTTTGCCAGTAACAATGGGCGTGCACACACCTGCAGCAGAATGGGGAAGATCAATGGTGTCAATTGCAGAAGCAGTGAAAGTATGACATGGAACAATAGAGCAAAGCCATTGGTTACTAGTAGTGATAGGAGAGAGTTTTCAGAGAAAATAGATGTGCTCTGACATACACGCTGAACATGTACGCTTGTTTGCATACTGGCCAGACTTTGATCTGAGTCATGTGTACGTAGCAGTGCTGTGGTGTGAAAGTGTGGCTCCTCTGGCTACTGCTTCCTGTCAGCTGACTGTAACAACTATTTCACCCTCAGTGAAGAAAGAGGAAGTGACAGAAGGAGAACCAGAGCACTCAGGCAGGAGACGTATAAACTTCAGTATTAAACAACACATAAGGCGTCCCTCAACTCGCACATATGCCACTGTATCGTATTATATACTGTATCTCTCAGATGTCTAAATTTAAAGATAGTCTGTCTTGCTGTCTGGTCCTTAAACAGGTCAGCTCATTATACCCTTGTGCTAATGTTGCACAATGTTAAAAACCATCTTAGAAACCCACCACAAACACCAAAACCGAAGTAAAGATAACTGTCGACAACATGCTGATTTTTCAAGTTGATAAGACAAAGTCCTTCCTTCCTCCCTTCCTTTCAAGTGTTTGTTTTCTGTGCAGTGGCTTTATTCTAGATTAATTTGGGTCTCAACTTGAGTGATAAAATGGAAATTTGATCAATTATGTTATTGAAATATAGATTTTTTTCTCTCTGTCACAATATACTGGGACGGTTATAGTATACAGTATATGGTCATCTGCTCCAGGCAGGCACGCTAAGCGCTGGGGCCTCTGCAAAATAGTCTCGGGAAGGAACTTCAAATAAGAACGACAAAGGCACCTGACCAAGCGTCCATATTTTACGAGATGAGTGTGAGAACATGTTGGATGGAGACACGGTGCTGCTGCAAAATAGCCTCGGAAAGGAATTTGTTTTGGTGGAACGTGTGTCCGTTCAAAGGTTGTTTTACTCGTGCAACAGAAAACTCAGATTGGACAGATAGTCTAGCTAGCTGTCTGGATTTACCCTGCAGAGATCTGAGGAGCAGTTAACCATAGTCCTCATAAAACGACCAGAGTTTAAAATTCCAACACAAAGAAAGCGGAAGATGACGGACAGCCGACCAAAAAGATTGAAATCCGGTGGAATTTCCAGCGGCAATGGAGCAATCCCAGAAGTGGAACGTCGTGGATATAGACATTTGCCTTAACAGCTTGTTATAGAAATTGTGCTGCACTGCCCCTACCCAAAAAAATAATTATTGCAGCTTTAAGAAACTAAAATCAACTAAAAATTTGGGAATTAATTCTTGACAGAACTTGACCTCTTCTCTTAGCCTTAAACACAATATATCTGTGTCTTTCTCTCTACAGAGCAAAATGCCATCCAATGCAAACTCAGAAGGTGAGTTTCAATCTTTTTACTGCTGCAGCTCCACAGTTTGTTTTGCAATCCTTAAGCAGCTGTACCTGTTTCTGTATCTTGTATATGAAAAATGGTTTTCAGAACACTACACCCAATTAGCACAACCACACACCCAATTAGCAGAACACCTCAGACCAAAACACTCTTGCAAAAACGATATACTAATTTATAAAAAAAAAAACATATTTTGTTACCATATGAAACACACGTTTCATATGACTTAGTTCTGTTTGAACCAGTTACACACTGCTGTTGCTAACCTAAAACACTTTTAGCAATTCTACTTCTCAGTGATTAGAGTACTGTAAATGAAGTACACAGAGACAGTGCAAATGTACAAGTTCACCAAACCCTACACAAGACCAATGCTGCAGACTGAGGAAAATATAATTAATTTCTCTCCATATACCCAAATCAGTCAACATGTCAACATGGAGAATCACAACAAAACATGTCACAGATTTTATACAGCTACTACAGTAGTGTGCATACCACTGTTAGCTCAGCAAACAACAGACAAACATGAAATACTGTATCCAGTACAGGTTATGATTACAGTAAAAAAACAACAAACAAAAAAAAGATCTAAAAACAACTGAAAATACTGTACAGAAAATACTAGACTTGCCTGCTGCATTTTTATAGTGCTTAAACCTGATTGGTGTGTCCACAATTAAGCCATCATGTGTTTGTGCACCTGATGGCTGTGTTATACAGATTGGCTCACAGGGTGTGGTCATTTGACAGTCAGTGCTTTGGAATTGCAAGGAAGTGACATTATGATATACTTCTGTGTCTAGTGTATACAAGTGTGTTTAGTGTTTTGCAAGTCACTGTGTGTATTTTTTTGGAAAAAGTGTGAAGCTGACATAGTTATAGTGGTGCACATCTGGACCAATGTTTTGCTCCTTGAGTGTAAGGTTTTGATAATTGTGTAATAGTTTGTATTTCATTGTGTAAGCAATTGGCAAAAACTGTAAGGAACCATAAGGTCATTCGATGGCTGCCATCGAGACAGTTATTTTAAACAGCATCATCTAGGTCTGTCCGAAGCTCAGCACAACATGTGAGCGAGTGGAAGGAGAGTGAGGTGTGTCGACACAGAGCGACTCACGACACAGGCCTCCAAAGACCAGCGCTGCTATTATTATCGAGGAAGTCAGTTACATAGTCAAAGTACGGGGAACCCAAAGAAAGATGTGGTTCAGACTTAAATGCAGTGTGTCTACTAAGAAAACAAAACATTCACAGACGCTGAGTCATTTTCACTGCCCTCTCATGTACACACTGTCACATATCGAGGACGTTGGGTTAAAACTTTCCCAACGTTCTTCAAAATGTCGACTTTTCACATGCAGGTGTTTGTTTGGTCTGTTTTACAAGCACAAAGATGTCCTCTCAGGTCAAAATATCTCAGCATGCAATTATTCAGAAAGTGAATGACAATGCAAAAGGGACTTCTTTTTTTTTACTGCATATCAAGAGCACAATGTACCAACATGAAGCCTTCTGCTTTTCTTCTTTTCCGGGCAATGCTGCTGTAGGAGAGAGTATTGCCATGGCCCTGTTCGACTATGAAGCCATTCATGACGGTGACCTTGGCTTCAAGAAGGGAGATAAACTCAAAATCTTGGAGGAGTAAGTATCAGTGAAGGACATCATTTATTCTTTGTTGCTTCAGATATAAGAATAAGTATATAATAAATAATAAGTTAATTGTGGGTCCAACATTTTTTGACAATTTTTGGACTTGTAAAACGTGGTGTGTCATGTCTTTGTTGGCATGAGATAGTCACACTTGTGTGTCTTTGGCTACATTTAAACTACTATGTTTTGGTTGCAAGAAATCAATAAATGATGAAGAAGGTTAGCCATTGGGCAGGTTACTACATTTGTTAAGATGCTTAGGTCAACTGTGATGACAAACCACTGACACAATTGTAGCAGCACTTAGGCTACATCCACGCTACTACGCTTTGGTTTAAAAACTAATATCTTTTGCCATGTTTATGCCTCGCGTTTACGACGGGCACAAATGGAGACCTTTGGAAACGAGGATTCACGTTTGTTTGTCTTTCTCTCTCTCCCTCTCTCTCTCTCTCTCTCTCTCTCTCTCTCTCTCTGCAGATCAGGGGAGTGGTGGAGAGCTATGTTAATCAGTTCAGGTCAGGAAGGCTACATCCCCAGTAATTATGTGGCCAAAGATACTCTGGAGGCAGAGGAGTAAGTGTACTCACATTGAAAACTGAAACTGACTTGAAAAATTGTTGTTATTAAGATAGATAGATAGATAGATAGATAGATAGATAGATAGATAGATAGATAGATAGATAGATAGATAGATGGATGGATAGATAGATAGATAGATAGATAGATAGATAGATAGATAGATAGATAGATAGATGGATGGATGGATGGATGGGTGGATGGATGGATGGACTTTTATTGATCACAAATTGGGAAATTTCAGTGCTACAGCAGCAAAATGTCAGACACACAGCATACATACAGAATATACAAGACATAATAAATAGGATAGAATACAAGAACAACTATTCAAAAATAAAGATAGAAAATACAAAGGAAAGAATGTACAAACGTATTTACAAGTTGGGAATAAAAATGTACAACTACTGAAATAGATTTATTTATTTCAGTAAGTAAACCTAAGTTTGTGCAAGTTACTCTTAGTGCAGTATTGTGATGTATATGAGTCTTATCTAACACAAAAAGTTGTATTGCCTGTGGTTAGGAATGACTTAGAGCAGTCAGTGCGACACTGAAGCTATAATATGACTATGAAATATTTGTATTATTGATTATTAATAACAAAATAACTATGATAATATAGCCTGCCTTTTAAAAAAAAAGACCTAGTACCATGTAACACATTTAGATGGCACTTTTTTTACTTTCTCTCACAGTGGAAATGAACAAGGAAACAAAGCACACAATATGAAGGGAGAATAAAGGCTTGCACAGGAAGAGCCGTTGGGAGGTTTCTGTACTAACTGATCTGTTTCCTGTTTTTTTTAAGGTGGTTCTTTAAGGGCGTGAGCAGGAAAGATGCTGAGAGGCAGCTGCTGGCCCCTGGCAACAAATTGGGATCCTACATGATCCGAGACAGTGAGACCACCCAGGGTGAGTAAAAGACATTCAAACACAGCTAATTTTTCCTTTAGTGGAGCAGTGTTAGTAGTCATAATGAGAAATTATTGACAGAAAAAAAAAATATCTCAACTGACAAATGTTACAATGTTACTTTGGCAGTTACTGCAGAAGTTGTGTTTTTATCAGATTGAATTTCATTTTAATTTCATGTACTTTGCACATTTTAAGCCACTGTAAATGCATTCGGTGTACGATACAAACATTTTGTAGCACACCTTTGTTACAAAGAGTACTAGATACGTAGGTTAGCATGACTTTAATGTTAAAAATTGGCCATTAAAGCTGCTATTATTCATAAGTTTATATTAATAATGGACGGGATGACTGTGTGTAATGTGAATAGGGTCACTCATAGTGACAAATCTTATTGGTGTTGTTTTCAAACGCTGCTATTTTCAGCATAAAAGCTTTCTGATAAACCCCTCCAACTCAGAAGTTGTTAGAGACCAAACCAGAGTTAAAATGAGAGTGAATACCAGACTTATTTTTGTCAGGTCGCACAGACTGATCTCATTAAGTGACATGCCAATCCGTATGCCATTTTGGCATGTTATCAAGACGCATAATCGCTTTTTAGCATGTTTATCAATGCCGTTTGGCCTCCATTGACCTACATTACATGTGAATTATTGCCGTAGCGAGTAGTATGAAAAGACAGAAGTCTTCAGAGGGAGGTTGGTTGGGGTGGTGGATAGGTAAAACACAGGACTTTCACCCAGGAGAGCCAGGATTGCATCCCGCTTGTGGAGTTTATTAACCATTTTATTTTATTTTTTTCATTGTTTTAAGCTTTCCCCAATGTTCTTTTCCTAAACCCAACCATTTATTGTTTTCCTAAGCGTGTGACGTTGATCACCGTCGTGTTTTTGTCGTTTTTTTGTGTTACTACTCACTTACTCACGTGTGACGCTGTTCTCGCGATAGCACGGCACAATTTTAATTATTCCTTTAATAATGAATACATTCAGAATTGTCCAACTGAATAGATATGGCGGATAGTTTAAGCCTCCTTTTGTCCTCGGGTCAAATTTGACCCGTTTTCAAAAAATTTCAATATCAGAAATTTGAGTTTATTGCAACCAAATTGTCAAACAAAAATAACGCTCTTCACAAGTAAAATAAATGATCAGTTCACTACTTTCATTGAATTTGGGTGTTTTATTCAATTTAATAGCATTTGAAAAAAGAAAAAGATAAAAGAACGTTGAAAAAAGTACAAAAATATCAGACAAAGTGCCAAAAAACTTTGAAAAAAAGTAACAAAAACGTCAGGGAAAGTGACAAGAATGTTGGAAAAAGTGACTAAAACATTGAAAAAAAAAAGTTTTCATTTTCAATTTTGACCCAAAAAACTAAAAGTTGCATGGTCGACGGGAAGGGTAAAAGGGGAACTGCACCAATTATACAGAAAGATTCTGTGTTTTTAGGCTTGCAACATTTTTAACAGAAAGACTACATTACTAACTGGAGGTGTGAGATTCAAAAGAAGAGGGCATTTAGGTGGAATGAAACATGCTATTGAGTTGCATTATGGGGATTGTAGGATCCAGTGATTTTGGAGCTTAACCCATAATAGAGAGTAAAAGTCAGGATAGCTTGGTCTCTGTTGCTTCTGATTTTGATTATTCTCTTTTGAATCTGTATTTTGCGAGTCCCCCAAATGTATGTTATGTTATCACTGGAGTTACCCCCTTTGAGTGTGTAGGCAGTCCCAGAAGCTACTCACAAGAACACACATCTTTGGAATCTACTGACATACAAATATAGATTTTAAAATGTCATGGTAACTAGTGTTTCTTTCTCTTTTACTACAGGCAGCTACTCCCTGTCTGTCAGGGACCTTGATGCTCAGTCCGGTGACACTGTTAAACATTATAAGATCCGTACGCTGGACAACGGAGGGTTCTACATCTCTCCCCGCAACACCTTCGTCACCCTGCAGGAGCTGGTCAACCATTACAAGAGTGAGTCCACTGTACTGTCAGAATTCAGACTTGTTTCCAGATAGTCAACATGAGATAGTTTGTCACTGAATGATTTTAGTTCCTCACAGCCGAGTGTTTTAGTAGTCTTGTTGACTAATTGTTTGTCATCAAAATGATGATTTAAGGAAAAAAGGGGAGATCCTTTGTAATAATAAGGTTGTTTTTTTTCTTCCAAATGTTTCTCTATAATAGTGGAAAAGAGTAACTTCAGTTTAGTCTGTGTGCCACCGCTGAACGTGATGCTTATAGTAATGCACAGCACACTCTACTGGCCGACTTTAATACCTCAGCCTATGTGAAAATGAGCGGTGTCATTATTAAAGTGATACATTGGATTGCTCTTCATTATTACTAGCATCAGCATGAAGGTGTTTTTATTTTTGCCAAACTTTTTTGTGAACTTATATAACAAAATGTGTGAATGTGTAAAATGGAGAAAGAAAACTACACAATGACTCAGTGGTGTAGTCTAATGTATTGTAGTGGGTATACTTTATACATATATATATATATGTATATATATGACAAATATAATGGAAAGTATGTTATTGCATGTCATTGGGCATTTTTAAGTGGGTATATGGAAATCCTAGAGCTTTCTTAATGGGTATACTACGTATACCTGCGTATCACGTAGACTAACACCACTGCAATGACTCTTTACACTAGACATAAACACATTACAAAATCCAATCATGAATCGTGTTTTGTGTTAATTCCAGAGCAAGGAGATGGCCTCTGCCAAACACTGACCAACCCGTGCTTGAGCCCCAAACCTGAGAAACCGTGGGAGAAAGACGCCTGGGAAATCCCAAGATCATCCCTCAAACTGGAAAGGAAGCTTGGTGCTGGCCAGTTTGGAGAAGTCTGGATGGGTGAGATATATCTGAGTCATTTTACAAGCCAGTTATTGATGGAGATGGGAAGCTAAACATTCATTTTCTAATTCCAATTCTTGTTTTTGCTTTAAGCTACATACAATAAGCACACCAAAGTAGCAGTGAAGACCATGAAGCCTGGCAGCATGTCAGTGGAAGCCTTCATGGGCGAGGCCAACCTGATGAAAAGTCTACAGCACGACAAACTGGTCCGACTCAATGCCGTGGTCAGCAAGGAGGAGCCTATCTATATCATCACAGAGTTCATGGAGAAAGGTGTGTGTGTGCGTGCGTGTGTGCGTGTGCGTGGTGCTTCAAATTTGTCCATTTATGCCAACAAATATTAGTTTATTTTTCCCAAAACTTTTGTATAGACTGCTTATAAAAACTCTACAACAATTTAACTGAAGAAAGGTGTGCGTGTGTGTGTGTGTGTGTGTGTGTGTGTGTGTGTGTGTGTGTGTGTGTGTGTGTGTGTGTGTGTGTGTGTGTGTGTGTGTGTGTGTGTGTGTGTGTGTGTGTGTGTGTGTGTGCGCTCTATAACATATGCTAAAACCCAATATAACTGAATGGCAAATCACTGTGTACCCCTGAGGGTACTTTTGCGTTTGCATTACTTTTGATTTTTCTTTCTTAATCTGCATATTGAGTCAGCTGCACATCCGAACACTATACATGTGGCACTTCAGAGTGCATGGAAACTTGGTAGCAAGCAAGCAGAGAAGTCTTAAAGTAATGGCTAAATGGTTTAAATAGAAAGCTAAATGTTATGAATGACCTGTTTAAATAGTTTGTTCAAAGAAATGGATGAACGGTTACAATAGTTAGAGCTCCCTAGTATTAGCAGTGGACGTGAAATGTATTTAACATTAAAAAATATTGGTTGAACCTTTGTCAATAAATGTCTGTGAAGGATATCCAGTTTTTGCACCACCAGGTCACAGATATTTGCTTATATTGAGGATGTGTCCAACACATTGAGCTATACATGAAGCATGCGTTAACATGCATATGTAGCATGTATTAATGTTTGTGTGTGTGTGTGTGTGTGTGTGTGTGTGTGTGTGTGTGTGTGTGTGTGTGTGTGTGTGTGTGTGTGTGTGTGTGTGTGTGTGTGTGTGTGTGTGTACAGGTAGTTTATTAGACTTCTTAAAGAGTGACGAGGGCAACCGTGTCCAGCTCCCCAAACTCATCGACTTCTCGGCCCAGGTGAGATTCATTCAGTCCCAATTACCATCAGTCCTCCATCTACACATTACAGCTTGCAAGACTAATCCTCTAGTTGTTTGGTTGTTTGGTGTTTTAGATCAACAAATCCTTTGTGAGTACTCACATATGGCTTTTTGAGTTCAGTAATCTATTGCTCTGTTTAGGGACTTTGTTTAAAGTGCATTATATTATTCAATATCTACTTATTTAAGTTGAGATTTGTCTAATTCTGTAATTGCATGAAAGTGTTTCAATAAGGAAATGCTGCTAATGTGGACGTAGGCTGTTTCAGGCTGTTTTATACAATTCCATTGCCAGTGCAAAATTATGTTTTTCTGTGTGCAACAACGTGAAAAATCTCAGGACCAAAAATATCAATAATATCTACAGTCATGTGAACAAATTAGGACACCCATGCTAAAGTTGACTAAAAACAGGAATACAAAAATCATGTTTAGGAAATTGATCTTAATGCCTTAATTAAAAAAATGAGGAAAAATCCAACCTTTAAGGACACCAATTTTCTTTGTGAATGAATAATGTATCATAAATAAATAAATGTTCTTCCTTAAAATACAGGGGGCATAAGTCAGTACACCCCTATGTTAAATTCCCATAGAGGCAGGCAGATGTTTATTTTTAAAGGCCAGTTATTTCATGGATCCAGGATACTATGCATCCTGATAAAGTTCCCTTGGCCTTTGGAATTAAAATAGCCCCCCACATCATCACATCCCCTTCACCATACCTAGAGATTGGCATGGTTTTATTTCAGTTAACCTAATAGCTGGTTTGATTTGCATTGAGAGATGATTTTATGGAAATTACCCCATGCCAATCTCTAGGTATGATGAAGGAGAAAATTGGTGTCCTTAAAGGTTGGATTTTTCCTCTTTATATTTGTCTTTAAATTGTTCTACTTTATATTTATTTATTGATATTGTTATATTTAAATAGCTTTATATTTTCATTGTATTTCTTATATGTTTTTGGAAAACTGACTCTAAGGGCAACGCACATAAATTCCAATGCACCTGTAATGCTTTTAAACTTTGTCTCTAGATCGCAGAGGGCATGGCCTACATTGAGCAGAGGAACTACATCCACAGAGACCTGAGAGCTGCCAACATCCTGGTCAATAAGGCTTTGGTGTGCAAAATTGCTGACTTTGGCCTCGCTCGCATCATTGAAGACAACGAGTACACAGCCAGGGAAGGTATGACGCAATATTCACTGTCAAATGTTCGGCAGCTACGTGTCATCAGCAGAAGTGACTGAGAAACTGGGGAACTGATTCCCCAGAACAGATTAAATGTTTGCAGTCATGGTTTCATCAGTTCAGGGGAAATGACTTTGTCCCAGCGAGCTGTCCGATTACAACATAAGTAGTCTTGCATTGCCAGACCTTCCTCCACAGCGCTGCAAAGGAGGGTCTGGCTAGTCCACACAACATTGGTTGGGAGAAAACGTGCTCTGGTTTATTGGCATTTCTTTAAACCAATCACAATCGTCTTGGGCGATGCTAAGTGCCGGACGGAGCCACGGTGCTGCTGCAAAATAGCCTCGGGAAGGAACTTGTTTTGGTTAACATGTACGTTCAGAAGTTGTTTTAGTCGTGCAACAGAAAACTCAGATTGGACAGATAGTCTAGCTAGCTGTCTGGATTTACCCTGCAGATATCTGTGGAGCAGTTAACCATAGTCCTCATAAATCCACCGGAGTTTAAAATTCCAACACAAAGAAGCGGAAGGTAACAGACATCCGGCTGAAAAGAGCGTCATCCGGCGGAATTTCCAGCACCACCGTAGCAATCCCGGAAGTGGAACGTCGTAGATATAGACTACAACATAAGTGGAAAAATAGTAATGGGTGAAGAATAGAGAGTGACTTGCTATATATGGCTTACTGAATGAGCAGAGGATGTGTATCTCCTCAGCAGTGTCATTAGGAGCCAGCTAATGTACAGAATCAATAACAAAGTCAACATTACTTTATTTCTTATTCAATTTTCCTTTATAACCAGGAGCCAAATTCCCCATCAAGTGGACAGCCCCTGAGGCCATCAACTACGGCTCTTTCACCATCAAATCTGACGTCTGGTCCTTTGGCATCTTGCTGACTGAGATTATCAGCTATGGACGTACACCATACCCAGGTAAGTGGATCACTGATTTCAATTTTGATATAGTATTTGCCAGAATGCTTCTACAGAGCAGAGACCTTGCACTTGCAGTTAGTACACAAAGGTGTTGTCCTATTTCTACACCTGAATTCAGCCCATTAATTCTCTTGGCCTTGGTATAAAGTGGCCTTCCATAGGTGGGAAGATAACGCCATGTTGAAAGAGGCTGACAGTTGTGAATTTGGATTTTATTAGAGATAGAGGCAGAATGGAAAATCTTTACTAAGGCTTACTTTGTTGAGAGTTAAGGGCCACATCCTTTTTGTTACCTTAGTCCATGACAGAATATCATTTTGTGTAAGTTTGGTTAGCCCTTGATGCCAGGTGCAGCAGTAACAAGGCTACCGCTATGCTAGCAGCTCTATGAAGCTGTTCATAGGCATGCACAGTGAGCTAAATGCTAACACTGTTAACATGCTTAGCATGTATAATGTTTACCATATTAACCATCTTAATTTAGCGTTTTAGCATGCTAACATTTGCTAGCAATAAACACAAAACTCGGCTGAGGCTGACGGGATGTCGTTAGTTTTGCAGGTATTTTGGTCATAAACCAGTATTGTATACCAAGTATTGGACAAATTACAATGTTGACCTGACAATGATGCAAGAGAAAAAGTCAGAGGATCACCAAAGTTAGGACAATTCCTCCTGAGTGCGACATGAACCAAACCAGGATTTTAAATTGAATTCTGTACTGGACTAGTAACCAGTGAAGCGCTGCTAAAACAGGTGTGATGTGTGCTCTTTGTTAATGTGAGAGCACCTTCATGATTTGTTTTGAACTTCCGAGCACTCCAGACTTATCTTCTTAAGCTTGTAGACTGTGTTGACCAATCGTGTGCTCTTGTTTCCAGGGATGACTAACCCAGAAGTGATCCGTTCCCTGGAGAAGGGCTACCGAATGCAGCGCCTGGACAGCTGTCCCACCGAACTCTATGAAATCATGCTGGAGTGCTGGAAGAACAAGCCTGAGGACCGTCCCACCTTTGATTACCTGCAGAGTGTCCTTGAGGATTTCTACACAGCCACAGAGAGCCAATATCAGCAGCAGCCATGAGACTTAACATCCACAGGCGGGTTTTCTCTTATAGTACTGTTCAATTCATACGCAACAACAAGTCAAGTTTATATGTGCAGCAGTGCAATTCAGAGCCCACACATACACATACACACACACACACACACACACACACACACACACACACACACACACACACACACACACATGCTCTCTCTTTAACATTCTCTCTCCGTCTGTTTCTCTTTCTCTTTCTCATTCATCTACACATAATGTATTGCAACAAGGGACTGTACAAAAATTATTGGGGAGGGTTGATACTTTATTGACTAATTTTTTAGGAAGCTATGCATCACTGTTTCTAACATTTTTTGTATTTTTATTGGGCCCTCCGTCCTTTGAATAAGAACATTATAAAGTAATATCACCACAGATGAGAGACGCAACATATAAAAACAATATAAAGAGTAATTGTTATTATTTCTATTAAAATATTATGACAACTCAATCCTACCTCATACTTAGGTCTCAGCACAACATAGCGCATGACCACAGCTGCATCACGTAGATATTCATCTTCACAAAACTGACCATTAATCATCTGGATGCACACCAGCAGCAGTCTTGTAAATCACATTGACATACAGAGTAGTGACCAGTGCATAATATGTGCAGACATATACTGTATGTGTTAGTTTTATCTGCAGCTACATGTCATATGGATCGCTATATATCGGGAAAAACCTGCAAATCATTTTGCACAGAAAACATGTGACCTGAGATGTAATGCATCTCTAGGAATAATTACTGGTGACGGGTCATTTTCATTACTGAGCTTTGGAGGTAAGGTGTGGGTTGCAAAACTGGACCCATGCAAGACTCTTCTCTACATATACAAGTGAAAGCATGTCTTGGCTTGGATAGGGCCCGCTGATGCACAGGGTATTTCTAACAAATGTGCAAGGGAAGGCTGAGGGGAAACAGGCCCTCCACTGTGCTGTAAAAAACATTCGGACTACTTGTTTCGAATCAATAAGAAAAGATAAATAGCCATCCTACTTTTCTGCCCTCACCCGTCTTATAATGTTTGTACAGTCCCTAACATTCAAACATATTTTAAAGTGATGTACACAACATGCAGAGTATGCAGGAGGCCGTACAAAGATACATGGCCACATGTAAAAAGACTGTATTGAGTTGTTATGCTCCAGCACACAATGTGCATCCATCAAAGGAAGGCATTACCACAACACAGATGTTAATAGTGAAATAGGGGCAGTGCTCAGCTCTGATAATACTATGTTCATGTCAACAATTCATCAGGCAAAGCTGTCATTGTCCCCTCCCCTCCTGTGAAAGAAGAGTACGTATTGTGGACTTTACAAAGTGCAAGATATACTGTATGGCTGAAATTTGATTACATCTTCTATTTATATTCCATAGATATATATTATATATTTTCGAGTATGATGTGGCTTGTTTTAGTATAACTTCTTCATTGTGCCTTTTTTTTTTAAGTGGTTTCTTTTTTTTCAGTCTAACATGATAATATATTCCATATATATATATATATATATATATATATATATAAAACAGGTATACACACAAATACATATAATTATTTAGGAATAGGGTATTTAATGTGAAGCCATTTTAACTGATAATGGTTGTTGATCATTTTGGCCCCTTAATCTTTTGTTCTGCATTGGGAAACTAATTAAAAAATAGAGCATACAGATTTTCATATCTTTTTCTGTGTGAAGAAATAATGTATTTGTGCAAATGGTATTGGACATTAGTGTATTGAATGCAATAATCTTTCCAAAAATGTAAATGCCCTGTCTATCATTTTTTTAGTAAAGGACTCATTTTTTCTACGCTGTTTGGATAATGTGATTATTGTATTGTTGGAAATAGCAATCTGCTTTGTGGACCAAAATCCAAAGAATTTCAAAGGGAATATTTTTAAGTATTTAAGATTTCGCCATTTCATGATTTGGTATTTCCACAGAACTGTGAGCAATAATATCTGAGAGAAGTTTTCTATGGAATGCTTATATTATGGATTATGGTGATATGTGAAAATATAAAATCAATGCCCAGCACTGTATATGTATTCATAGGGTTATTAAATGTTTTTGTTTTTTTCTTTATCACTATAAAACTCTTTGCATATTTTGTTAGATGCTTGGTTCAATGAAACTGTGGTGAACATTTTCAAATAAACTGTTAAAAAAACTATTATCTACTCAAATGTGCATTTTTATTGCTGTCGCTGCTGGTAATTATTTGAATTGATACTACTCATGATAGTTAACTTGACATAATATGTAGTGAGTATTGCTAACTGTAAACACACAGTGTTAAAAGTTGGCCCCACATTAGTGTCTCAACAGCCAGAGAGAGAGAGAGAGAGAGAGAGAGAGAGAGAGCAAAAGAGTAAATGAAGAAAGGAAGCACCCTGAATCATAGAGCTATTTTCTGATTGTTTAACAGCAGTTATGTTCTAAAGCACAAATAAACACACACACACCTCAGCGGGATTATTATTGTCAGATTATGAGTGAATGCAGAGATTAGTCTAGGCCTATACGTTGTTTTTTGTAAAATCCTACATTATAGGCTACCTTTAACAAACAAGTAGGCCTATTTCACATTATTCAAAGAAAGATGGAAACAATACTGTAAACGTTTTTCTTAAACAAATGACATTTTAGTAATTATTTCAATTAGGCTGTTGTTATACTACTATATCTGGGTGTGTCAAATAAAAAATGTAGCCTATTAATTAGGCTAATCAAAAAAACGCACATGGGAAAAGTTGGCATTCAGGGTTTTCTGCCTAAAAGCCATTTCTGACAGAAATCTTCTTAGGTTTAGGCAACAAAACTACTTGGTAAAGTTTAGGAAAAGATAATGGTTTGGATTAAAATCATAAAATAAAACCCTTTCTGGCAGAAAGCCCTGAATTCCGCGAGCTCGAAAAACCACAGTACTTCCGCAACGTCACTAATGACACGTATTCAAAATGGCGGCCGCGGCTATGGTAAGTGGAAAAGCGAACTATTTTTCTTCAAACTACACGTCGCTCATATTGTCTTCCCAAACGAACTCAGACACAATGTTGTAATTGTGGCAAAGTAGATTTCTACCTTGCTCGATATCAACATTTTAACGTTAACTAGGTACGGATTTACTGGAGTTCGCTGCTGTTTGCGAATTTGCTAACTGCTTGCTGGAGTTAGCTAGCTAGCTATCATTAACGTTACCTAGCTTGACTGCCAGTGAGCTGTGGTTCAAAATACTGATTTGTATAATTTCTCTAGGAAATTTAACTGTGCTGACAGAGTATAAATGGCCACGCACTCGGTTGTTAGACTGTCATTTGCTATACAGCCGAGAGTAATCAGATAGCCGAACTTTGGCTAAACGTTAGCTGTTAGCTGCTCTGCCACACAGCTCAGTTTGATGTTGTTGTCGGTGTAACGTTAGTTAATAGTGCTGAAAGATGTCAAGAAGACAGCAGCAGCAAGACACGTATAACGTGAACTAAGACTGTCAATGTTATTTAACTGCTCGGGTACTGTCTGATAAAAGAAGCCACGCTTGCTCACTTCCTTCACTATCATTCATAACTCACAATGCTTATGAAATTCATGTGCTCCCCGTGGACTACTTCATCATTTATTGTTTTCCAGTATTAGCTAAATAACACAATTAGGCTTTTTGATATTTATACTGCTTTTTGAACAGTAGAAAATGACTCGCTGATGTAAAAATTAAAAACTATGTCTCTTAAAGACAATAATTACGGTACCCCCTTCCCCTCTCAAGTTAGAATGTAGGCACACACACACACTTGGCAGCAACTAACGTCACAGTACGTTACAGCCTTGACTGGAGTGGCTGTCTGTAGCTTTGCACATTAGGACACTCCAGATCCCTCCCCACCATTCGTCTTTGCATAACTGTTTAAACTCTGTCAAGTTGCATGAGTTATGCCACAAATTGGGGCGGCTGTGGCTCAGCAGGTAGAAGGGGAAATTTCGGAAAATTCGAAGTGTCATTGAATAAAACACTGAGCCCCAAGTTTTTCCCTCTGGTTAGGCTAGTGCTTTGCCTGGTATCTTGCTGCCAATGGTGTTTGTGAGTGAATGGGAAGTAAATTGTGAAGCGACTTGGATTAAAGTGGTATATAGATGCAGTCCATTTAGATTTTTGATTGGATTTAAGTGTGTGCCCACTCCTCATAAACATTGTTGTACTGAGGCAATTTTTCTGTTGCTATGGCTTTGTGTTTGGTATTGATGTCTTCGGGGAAACAAGATTTTCTCCCATCCCAATATGTAAAAGCCCTCATTGTGTTTCTGGGTCAACTTGGCGAGTCACTGAAATGTTAGTTTTGGTTTAATGTTAGAGGAAAGCCAGGCATCCTTAACTACCAGACTTTGCAATGCATTTTGATGTGACATTGTCTTACACACAAAAACAACACTTGCAGGTGAGGGGTTAACCTGGTACAGATAAGCTTTGACACCATTTGTTTGTACAGTAACATCATGCAAAGGAATTGTAAAGTAGTAGTTTTGGGTGTGTTCCAGTGAGGATTTCTTGAAAGAGACATGCTCGGCATGGTCTGCACCTCTATAACAGATTCACATTATTTGTAATTAGTTTAAAGTCAGTGTTTCCCCCAGTGTATTGCCAGATTTTTTTTTTTTTGTTAAAAGTTGAGCTGAGAAATGTCAGATATGCCTCAGTTCAATAGCAGAATCTACATGTTGCACCTACGATCATGTTAAATAAATGATAATTCGATTTAATTGCGGTCTTCAGGATTAGCTAATCGCATTCATTCAAATCTCGATTTTGATTTGAAAACAATTAATCTTTCAGCCCTACTACAGTTACAGTGGGACGGCTCGGTTGGACCCGTAGACGTAGTCATACTGTACTTTCATATATCCAGGTAGCTTAATGTAACTTAATGTACGGCCCCATGGAATCTGTCTTATAGCTTTTTTAAATTCTCAATTTCGCGATTCCGTCCATGATTCTGTTATCACAGAAACTATTGGGCTCTATAGTAATGCTGCCATCAGTCTGTGACTGGCCCCCGTCGGGCCCTAGTCAAAAAAAAATACACACTTGCCACCAGGCTAAACAACTTTTCTGGGGGAAACCCTGAAAGCATTTTATATGGCATGATGAAATCACTTTCTATTTCAAATGTTTTTGTCTTGCATACACTCACACAAAAACTTCTATCTGTGAAATCTCATAATATAAACATATTCTGTAGTGTTTGTCTGCGTGGTGAAATGTTTGGTTGTGTCTGTGTTGCAGGAGACGTGGTGGGCCTTGCTGCTGTTGTCCTCGTTGCCTCTTGTCCGGCCCTTCTATGTTCCCGGGGTTGCTCCCCGGGACTTCCACGAAGGTGACACAGTAGATCTTAAGGTAAGAGTCAAATTCATTTAATCAACATTTCATGGATTAGCAGGAACGTTTTGTTATGTGCGTTCAGTGTTTAGCACCATTGCCTTACACCATGAAGGTCCGTGGTTTTAACCCAACTGTGGCCTTTCTGATCTTACCATATTCATGGGAGTGTCCACCTCCCCACACCAAAAAACATGGATATTAGGTTGCTTTCACATCTGTAGTTTCGGTCCATTCTGGTTGAGACCAGGGAATGAAATGGATTTTTAGTTCTTCTCCGTTTTAATTTTCCCACTGACTTATTTCCGAAAAGCCAAGAACTGTGTGCATTAAAATGTACGAACTAACGGGAAACTCATTAGTCGGACAGGTGACTTTCATCAGAATCAGAATCAGCTTTATTGGCCAGGTTTGCGTAAACAAACAAGAATTTTGACTCCGTTTAATCTTTGCTCTCAAAGTACAACACTCAAGAACATATCAAGAATAAAAACAGTACGGTAAGAAATGTAAAAATACTGCTAAGTGTACAGTATAACAATACAATAGAATTTACAATTTTACAAAAGATATACAAAAGAGAGGGAAGGAATAGTGCAATATCAGTCAGTATAGTCTAAGATTTTAGGATTTAAATATGAATACAGTGCAAGGCAGATCAGTGCAATGGTAATATATTAATACCAATATTGTAATTGTAGGATTGAAATAGACATGAGGTAGATGAGCAGAACAGTGATGATTGACTTTGTTCAGTGTGAGGGTGGGGGCTATTTCTGAGTGTTCAACAGAGTGACTGCTTGGGGAAAGAAGCTGTCTCTGTGTCGGCTGGTTTTGCCAAACGGTGCCCTGTATCGCCGACCAGAGGGAAGGAATTTGAACAGTTTGTGACCAGGATGTGAGCGGTCTGCAGAGATTTTTGCTGCCCTTTTCCTGACCCTGGACCGGTACAGGTCCTGGATGGAGGGAAGGTCAGCTCCAGTGATCCTCCCTGCAGCCCTAACTGTCCGTTGCAGTCTGGCCCTGTCCCGTTTGGTGGCTGACCCAAACCAGACAGTGATGGAGGTGCAGATGACAGACTGAATGATGGCTGAGTAGAAAGGGGTCAGCAGCTCCTTAGGCAGATTAAACTTCCTTAGCTGTCGCAGGAAGTATAACCTCTGCTGGGCCTTTTTCTGGACTGAGTCAATGTGGGGGGGGACCATTTTAGGTCCTGTGAGATGGTTGAACCCAGGAACCTAAAGGAATCCACAGTGGACACTGTGTCGTTCTGGATGGTGGGGGGTCTTGCATCATCAGCAGTGCTGCATGGATCGGTTTGACTGTCAGCTTTCACACTTGAAATTGACTTGAAATTACTTTATCTACATTTAAAAAACACTGGTGATATTTTAAGCGACACTAAATGTAACAAGGAGAAATATGCATTAAGCTGTAGGTTCCCCACCTGACCGCTTCAGTGTATTATTTGCTAGTATCTTTAGTGGGCTTTCATTTGGAATTTTGTCATGCTGAGATTTCAAATGTGTCAGCCTAGTTTAGATGGTAGAGCCTTCAATAGATGGGCCAATAGGAAGTTAGCTTGTGCTTCTGAGTTTTACATCCCTGCTGACTCGGGGAATTGCATCCACGTGGGAGGACGTAAAGG